>NW_010522887.1:0-25309 GCF_000687285.1 Phaethon lepturus
GCGGGAGAAGGCAGCCTCCTCCACCCTGACTCAGCTCATTCGGGGGCGTTGGCGTGAGGGGCATTCAGGCGGCGGCCGAGGGGCAGGGGCACACCTGGCCGCGCCGCTGCAGCGAGCAAGCGGGGCGTTAAGTGGTCTTTTGCTGGGAGGGGCGGTGGAGGTGATTTTGGCACCTTGGTTGGGTTCCTGGGCGAAAGGCATCTGCTGAAGCAAGGAAGGGCAGACTAAACTCTCCGCGATGCTGAACTGAGGTTTTCATCTTCGTGCAAATAGACTCGGTGCAGCGTCGGTTTCTCTTGAATTGACGCGGTACGGCCGCTTTTAAAATTTAGACTTGGACGTGAAGTGAAACCTAAAACTGTTCTTCCGAGCTGCTCGAGAGGGGCTAACCGTGTGTTCTTGCTAACGCACTGGTGCGGCAAGAGCAGTCCCGAGGAGGCTGCATTCAGGGAATATTTTTATCTCCAAAATCTAGATCAGGAGATCTGCAGTACAGTCTAGATCTAGTGTATTCAAAATTCTTTTTTAGCATCTTGGTGCTGAGCTTATGCAAGCTTAGGAGTACTTCCTATTGCTTTCCATGCAAGCGTTTCCACTGCTATCGTTGTTGAATTCATGCAGCATTTCCAAGTGTGCGGTACTGACCCATTACATCATGGCAAACTTTTAAATACATGAATATGCAGGTAGTGATGACTCTGTTAGTTCATTTGTTTCAGTTGCTAAATATTTGCGTTATCAAACTAATTTGAATATTATCTGGAGAGCGTCTTCAACAGATTCATATGAGCTCTGATATAATTTTAATTCTCACAAAATTTTCATATTATACCAGGACAACTGTTAGATAATTTTGTACTCTCACCACTTAATGCTGCAGCAGTATTTTTTAAAACAGTTTAGGACCTCGTATTCTTCCTTTTTTGCTTTTATTGTACATTGTTAATGGGTTAATGGGTTTACAAAGTGTAACTATATCATCCAGCTACTGAAAGGAATTTGCTTCAATATTCCTTCAAGTCGTAATATCTGGATTTCCAAGTTCCTCAATACTACTCTGTCTTTTCCCAGGCTTTTATGCTTACCTCTACTCTTACCTGTGAAAAAAGATATGCAACACGAACATAGAAAAAGAAGATATTTATCAAACTTGCTGAAGCAGATGAAATAGAAGAAACAGAAATTTTCAGTTTCACTATCGCTACAGAGACACAGATATTGCCAATCTGCAGGCTTGGGAAAACACCAGTTTTATCAAGTAATGACATAATAGTACAGAATATAGAGTTCTTTTTAAAGGAGTACATTGTATTCTACAGAGCATGCTAGTTTTATCTACCTCCTCATTTGAGAGGAACTCTTCTGAACTCTGCTGTTACATTTTATTTTTCAGTTTGTTTCATGTCCTTGTCCTGCAGTTGCAATGATGTTGTAACATATTTAAAGATGCTTGGAAATCTCTGGGAATACAGTCAAACATATATGAAACAAAGAGTTACTGCAGAAACTTCTTGAAATTGGTGTATTTTCATTATTTTCGGTAAAACAATTTAATTTTGCTATATCTTCACAAAACATGAAGTTCCTAGTTTGTGAATACACCTTAAACTTTGGAAAGGATGATGAAAAAGGATTTGCATTATTATGATGTGCATACATTTATTTATATTTTTATTCTGCCAGTGTAAGAGTAAATGTTTAAAATATTTCCATGCTTTATTGTAATTATTACACATTTTCTATTATTGAAAAGCATTATTTGCTAGGAATAATGAAATTAGTATCAAAACCAGTAAGATAATAGTCCTTTCCAATCTAAATCTTAAGAGAATGTGAAATATTTCTGGTAAAAATAGCTCCAATGAATTAATTCAATTACATTTGGATGATATGGCTAGCTAGCCAGTGAAGGTGAGAGATCACAAGGAAGATATTCTTCTGAATTACCATCTCTTAACAGTCTCTGATAATTTAATGAACTATTTTTGTCAAAGCTTCAATTTAGCAGAACTTTACTTAATCGTTAAACCAGGCTTTGGGTTTTTAATCTTTTCTTACAGTGATGGTATCTAACTCCTCATGCAGATGTGGATAGCTTCTTACATTTACAGCTTTGGAAGGAACAGTTTGTTTCCACTATAATGTTTCCTGCAGAAACAGGCCTTGGAAGTGAGGGTCATAGCTTAAATAGAGTGTTAACACAGAATTGAACAACTGCCAGGAAATGTGTTTTTAAAATAGTGATTTTTGCTAATATGCCTAAGAGCTGTTGCAGTGACATTGACCCTTAGCTGAACTGTGGTTTCATGTCCAAGCCATGGATAAGGCATGCATCCAGAATCAGGAATATTAGTTTATAATCTTGGGGATTGTTCTACAGTAATAGTTCATGTTCTTTAAAATGGCATTTTAATGACATTTCCCAAACTGCAAGCTAAATAAATTTGACATAATCCTTCCATTTGTTTGAAAACTGAGATGAGCAGAATCTGACAATGAAAAGTGCCGAATTCATATATCTGTCAAATTTTCTGCCTGTTTGCTTTTTGATTACTGGGTTGTTGCTGTTTTGGAAATAAGCCTATAGACCTGGGATATATCCACAAAAGGTTTGGCTTTGGTTTGGAGTTATTCAAGACATTTGGGAGACCTTCTTGTGCATCTTGCAAAACAGTGGAAGAACTTACTCCAAAACATCAGAGTTCACGAAGGTTGTTTAGAAACACTGATATTGGAATCTCTCCAATGGCAGTTACTGTATGAAAAAAACAAACAAACAACAAAATAACCCTGTTGTTGCAGTGACACAATGGGAAATGATTGGATAAAAGACTTCTTTTTTTTAAATGGTCTTGAAGCAAGAGGTATTGGAGCTGTATTACTCCTCTGCTCCTACAGTCCCAAAAAGTTCACCTTAGAACATTTTAGGTTTGTTTTCAAGCCACTTTACTTTCTCATACCCTTTTGTTACAGTTTCTCCGTTAACATCTGAAGTGTAGGTAGACTGTTGCTCTAGAACTCAATGCTGTTGTGGCAGCCCAGTGGACAGAAGATGAAGTTGGGAGCAACAAAGGAAAATAAGAAAGCTGCTCTAACTCTACTTGGACATTTTTTCTTTCTAACTCTTGTGTACTTTAGACCTGACCTTTTCTTTCTTGACTTTCAGTCCCCAAGTGGTTCCACATAACTCTGCAAGAGCGTGGGCTTTCTTTTCTGGGGGTTGTACACTGGAAACAACATATGAGGCACCTTTCATGACTAAGTAAAATTGCATACCCAACGCTTACAGTGTAACCTTTTTTTAAAGGCATCACTACTACATCCCTTAAATCCCTTTTCCAATCTGTGTGGTAAGCATGGTAAAGTGTGAATATCATGCAAAATGTGTTTGTGGCTTTTAACTTACACCTAGAGATATGTTTGCCTCTCTATAGTACTGGAGGAAAAAAGCCAAGACAGGAGTATTTGCCTAAGAATTTTTTTAAATATCTGAAAAAATATTTCTGGTCAATCAAATTTTGCCTGTTATCTTTCTGGTCTATGGAAATAAAGTGTGCATGCTCGCACTCCCTGTCAGTTCTCCTGAAAGCCAATTTCAGCCAAACTTGGCACAGCTGTAAAGGTTGTTTAGGTTTTTGGTGAAAGTGTAGCGTAGAGAGATTGAAATTAATATTTCTATGGAAAGCATGTTGGCAATAATATGAGCACTTAAAAAGACCGCCATTAATGATGATGATCTGTTAGACTGTCTTTTCTATTTAAAGGTATTTAAAAATTGTTGTATCCTTAAAAACTAGATATCATTTTTTTCCTTCAATTGAATTGCAGAATGCTTTAAAATTAAAAAAAGGAATTATGTATCTGTGATTTTTAGAAGTGTATGTGAATTACTCCCAAATGTTTTTTCTTGAATATATGTCCTTTTCTGAATCTGTATCCTATACAATATTAACCAGTGAACTTTTAATTAGGACACTGAATAGAGGAGAAATAGGCATAGCTACATATTATATACTACTTTAAAACAAAGTTTATGGGTGATCATGCCATGACTATGTCTCTGACTTTTAAGATGATATTATATATAGTCCAATACATTACATTGCTAACTCACTGTCTTTCTTGTGTATGTACCTGTGAGTGAGTGATATACTGCACCTTTTCTTTTTCCAGAGCTGCATGGTGTGGGAGGAGTCTTCTAGTTACTGTTAATACCAACTTGGTCATGGTGTTGCTATATGCATTTGTTTTTCACAATTAAGAAGGTTTTATAGATAATTTCACAGCTCTTGTATAGCTTTGAGGAAACAATCATTACTGCCATTGGAGTAGTCAAAAGCAACAATACTGACTAGGTAGAAATTTTACTGGTGGGCATACATGTCTCACACTTACTTAAAATTAGTTAAAAATGTGGAGGAGTTCAAAACTGAGTCATAACTTGGCACTGTAGAAGCAGCTTCCTCCCCCACCCTTCTCACTCCTAATTCCTGTCCTGCCAAAAACACTAGAACAATAGAAGCGTGCAGGAAAGGTAGGATGGGGAGTCTCTATTCAGAAGTTTACTTAGTATAATGTAATTGAGTTGAAACTCTTCAAATACATATGTCAATTTAGTTTGAGCATAATTAGTCTCATTTAGTAAGTGAGCATCAGGAAGCTCTGCTGACTCCACTAAGAATGCAGTTAAGTTACTGTTACAGTACAGAGCATTTGAAAATAGTACTGATGGTTTAAGGACTCTTATTCCTGCCCATGCCTATCATGTTGCTTCTGCAGCTATGCTGTAGAACTGTTTGTGTTGAGATGCTGTGAAGCATATTTGTTACGAATGTATCCATATTTAAGAGTCTGTCCACCTCTTCTACCCACAAATACAAAAAACCTAGATCAGTTCATAGAGAGTCCCATAAAAAGCAGAACTGGCACAGCTGAGGGAATAGTATGCTCAGGTATAGGGTCTGGCATGAGCTGGCAGAGGGAGAACTTCCTAAGCTGGTACTGTTGAAGTTTGAGTGTTGCAAAAACTGTTGTTTCAGGCTCTATTATGGCTCCATTAGTACAAATAAAGATTGTTGGAAAAAGCACAATAAATGCCTCAAAATAAATGTTACTTTTAAAGTCGAGAACACATGAAACTTGCTTGAAACTGAAAACTGAAGAACAAAGATGTCGTGGTTTAATCCCAGCCAGCTACTAAGCACCATGCAGCCACTCACTCACTCCCCTCTGGTGGGATGCGGGAGAGAACTGGAAGAGTCAAAGTGACAGAACTCGTGGGTTGAGATAAAGACAGTTTAATAGGGAAAGCAAAAGCCACACACACAAAGCAAAACAAAACAAAGAATTCATTCACCACGTCCCATTGGCAGCTCATGGTGTTCAGCCATCTCCAGGAAAGCAGGGCTCTGTCACGCATAACTGTTACAGGAAGACAAATGCCATCTCTCCAAATGTCCTCCCCGCTTCCTCCTTCTTCCCCCAGCTTTATATGCTTAGCATGATGTCATATGGTATGGAATATCCCTTTGGTCAGTTGGAGTCAGCTGTCCCAGCTGTGTCCCCTCCCAGCTTATTGTGCACCCCCAGCCTACTTGCTGGTGGGGTGGTGTGAGAAGCAGAAAAGGCATTGACTCTGTGTAAGCACTGCTCAGCAGTAACGAAAACATCCCTGTGTTATCAGCACTGTTTCCAGCACAAATCCAAAACATAGCCCCATACTAGCTACTATGTAGAAACTTAACTCTATCCTGGCCAAAACCAGGACAAAAGAGCAGAAAGGAAAATAAAAATAGATTATGATTAAAATCGAGAAGGCAAGAGAAAATTAAATTTTGTCATATTTCTTGAGGTTTAAACTATCTTCTTCTGAATAAAAATGAAATTCTGTAAGTGCAGGTGTAACTAAACACAGATAACTGTGTTTAGTTAATTGACTGGTTACATCTTGTCTGCTTCTTACAGTGGCTTGATTCAGCCTTTCCAATTTCGAATGTTAGATCATTTAAGTTGATAGCTTTTCTGGCATAATAATGAAGTAAGACAATGCTGAATAGGGATTACCCCCATTCACAGGGAAATCAGCCTCTCTAAGTTAATGTACAGAGTTAACAGTGCATAAAAATTCTTTGTTTCATCACGTTTGGATTATTCTTGCATTAGGATGAAATTACAGTGTTCTCATAATAGGATGAAGTTTATACTTCTGATTCTTGGGCATGGATTTGTGGAATAAAAGGAGCATTGAATGAAATGTCAAGGAAAAATCATGCTGTTTAGGATTGCAAAGAGAAATTGGTTTTTGATGCTTTCGAGTCCTTGTTTTCCTACAGCTTTGTTAAAATAATTGAGAGAAGATGAAAATAATTAGCTCGCTTCTACATCAGAAGTGTGGGGATTTTTGTTTTCTTTTTGTTTTTAAGGCTTTATGCCTAAGACTAACAACAATGATTGTATTTCTGGGCTATTTCTCAATGTGGTAAGTGTTTGTGTTGCTCTGACTGAAGTTGAAATCATCAGGGTGGTTTTCTGGTTCTTTGCTCATTTGGTTTATACAAACTGCTGTCCTGCTATAGAGGACCAATAGCTATCCATATAATTTATGATTGTGCTATACTTTTGCTCTAGGTTTTCAGTCAAGACACTGATTGACCGTTCCTGTTTTGAGACTATAGATGATACTTGCCCTGAATTTAATAATTTTGCAGCCATTCTGGAACAGATTCTAAGTCATCGACTGAAAGGTATGTTAGTTAACTTCCTTAATGGTGATGTGTTTGCTATGAGAATTTGTTTATATTAAACCAGTGTACATCGTAGAAACTCCTTGATACTGAATGAAAGTGTTGGCGTTGTGTCTGTCCCGTTGCTGTTGCCTTCCTGATGGATTGCATTACTGTGGAAAAGTTAAGGAAACAGTTTTTGTGAAACATGTTTCCAGTGTTCTTGTTGGAAGCCTTCTTGGCTGGTAAACAAACAAGTGGATGTTGCCATGGTGCTGAGCTCTGTCTGATTTTCTGCTTTATGATAAGGCTATGTCCTAAGAGTCTGAGTCTGAAAGACAGTTGTAGTGTTTTCTGCTTTAACAGAAGCTAAAGAGAGCATATCTGTGGTGCTGCTCCTTTTTCTTTCTCCCTTCCCTGCTTTTGTCTCCGCCTTTTCCAGACACTGTGTTTAGGTCCCTTCATTCCCATCCTCCCACCCCCCTAGTGAAGCTGGTTTTTGCTACTGAAATGTAATGGATCTGGATTAAATTGTTTTTGAGAAAAGTCAGTTGTTGATTTTCCTCTTGTTATCGGGAGTTGTTCTAATTCAAGAAAATGTGTGTTGGCACTTTCTGATTGTTCTAGAGGAAGCTGCTTTGCTAAAAGAACAGTGTGCCTTAGCAGTAACAGTGTCTGGAAAAGGACTTTGGAAGCTTCTCCTCATTTCTCAGTTCTGTGTACAGTTTCTGAAATTATTTGAGGGACATCATAATCACCTAAATATAGATGTGTAATATGACAATCTACTCCTTTTCATACTTTTGCTTTTTAATATTCATAACTAAGCTTTGTGAACAACATTGTGTGTAGGCTGACATTTGAGTAGCACCATTACTACCTGCTGTCATTCTGTCAGAGAAGGAAAAAAAAATCACACTGTGGGTTAGGAACATAGTGTTTGTCACATTGTGACAAAGACTATTGTAGTGATTATGGGTACTTAGCAACTTGACACTGCAGGGAAATTGCTCTGTTTTCTCCTTCTCCCCCAGCTTCGTTGATGTTTGAGCAAAAAATCATTATGAATTTTGTTATTTTTTTCCCCAACATTCTTTTTCTTCACAGTCTATTATTCAGGACAGGCAGTACAGAGAAGCAGCCTTGACAGGTTGGCAAATGAGTTACAGGCAAATGGAATTTGCAAGTAAAAAATTATTTCAAATAAGAAATAGAGAAAATAAAAAAGTTAAATTATTGTTTCAGTCTTTCCCTTGTAATTACCAGTATGATTTTTCTAAGTTTGCAGAGTTAACTAAAAATATGGAAAAAGGCAGCAACTTGTGCATCGTATTGCAAACGGGGAATATTTTGGTAGATCCCTAGATCACTGCGACTAATTACTTTATTCTCTAAAAACTTGAAAGTGAAATTGACATGATAAATGTACCATGAAAATTCAAATTTTAAGATGATATATGTTATACAACACAGGACTTGAAAGAAATTGCATTTTATTGATGGAAATGACCAATATGTTCTGACAGGAAGTATGCATTCAGTAGGAGCACACAAAAAGCAGACAGATGATTGCAGTGGGTTGTATAAAATGTTTTAAAGTAGGAGGAACATACATGATATGTTTGTCTAGGATAAGATAAATGGCTTCATTGTATCAAAGTTGTTAGGATCATCCCACAGCATTGTAGTTAAAAGGATGATCCAGTTTGAAAGTTTGAGTATATAGACTTTTACTTTCTTAAGGCCATAGCAAATAATTCTTAATTTTTAACTTCCTTTGGAAGTACTAGGTGAGGAAGGAAGAATTAAAAAAAAAAAAGTATTTAATTTGCATTGTAAAGGACTAAGTTTACTTTGGTTAGAATATTTTTTCTGGCAACTGTCTTTTCTGACACTAAAAATAATATGTTTTTAAGGAGCAAAGCATAGTCTTGATGGAATATAGTGACTGTTGCTGCTTATTGGTTTCGTGTTCACATAGGATCCAGACAAAACAAAATGAGGAAGAAGGATAGGGGGAAAATTTTAAGGAGGAAAAATGTTCAACTACAGGGATTAGAATTTTATGCTTTTTTTGAAACCACTGCAATTAAGAATTCTGAAATAATAGTTTTCCAAGCCTCATCTTCCTGGCTGTTCTGCTAAAAATGCTAATTATAGCAATAGGAGCACCATTTTAAAATTTATTTTTGGTAGGTAATGGATCTGATGTTGCCAGCGCCAAATAGCAAAAGGGTCATTGAAGCAACATTCATAGTGCTTTGGGTGGTTTTGTTGGTTTGTTTTTTCTTTTTGGAGTCATTGAAGAATTTAATTTCGAAAGTACCTTAGAAAGTCATCCAGTCCGACCTCTTACTTAAAGCAGGGCTGTCTCAGATTGCTCACAGCATTTTCCAGGTGAGTGTTGAAAGTCTCCATGACATTTCTTAAACAAAAATCTCCATGACATTTCTTAAACTCAGTGCAGTTTGCTACAGAATTCCGCCCCCTCCCCCTGCCCCCTTTCTGTTTACCTTTCCCTGATATTGATCATGGTCTTCACCAGATCCTGTGGTGAGCCAGACCAGGACGTCAAGCAGGCAGAAAACTAATGACTTTCTTCATGGATGCACTTCTTTAACCCAGCTGATCATTTTCTTAAGAGTGGTTTAGATGTGGGTGTTTGCTTCGTAATAAAATGAGGTCAGCATAAATATATCGGTTCACACAGCAGAGATCTGTGAACACTGCTTGAATGCAGGTATCTGTTCATGTGATACAGAAAACTCAGCACATATGGCACCAAAATAGTTCCAAAAAAGGTAACATAATATGCCATGGCCAAAAAGCCACATCTGTACTACCTTACAGTTACATGTACAATGTGAGTAAGTAGCAGTGAGGAGTAGGCCACTGTTGTTAGAAAAAGCAGTCTGGCCTCACAGCCTATTTTTGAATCGCCCTAAGGAAGAGAGAGAGAGTTTGAGTTAGCTGTGTTAACTGTCTTTTCAGGGATTGCAAGCAGTTGACTGCCTTCTGCTCTAGAAAATGGAGAGATACTTATCCCTGTACTGTGTAATACTGTATCTGTAGTATAGCTGGTACTCCCTAGAAGTGCTGGATTTATTGTGAATGCAGAGCAGACCAAATATCGTAATGGGGAGGATATAAAGCATGTGTTCTTCCTGTCATTAAAATAAGCTGTGTGGCATGCCTGCTGGCAAGATATGATACTATTGGACAGGACAATTGAAGATCTTGAAAATGTAGGCAAGGAAGAGTAACAGAATGAAGATGGGTGATTAATTACTCTTATTCCATTTCAGGAATAAGAATTTGCTTGGTTTTATAATACAACAGAGAGTAAGTGGTATTCTGAGTGGATACAGAGAGAATGTATTTGAAGGTCTCTGGACCAAATAAGACTATAGTCCTGAAAGGGATTTTACAAATTTCTATACAAATGTATCTGTGTTTGATAATCTTTAAAGCAAGCTGGGTAATTTCAGGAGCCATTTTTTCCCCCAGATAGTTGTTTGGAATTTGTTCCTTTCTTAACCGTTCTGTACTGTGGAGATTAAACTGTATCTCGTAGTTCTCGTGGTGGTTTCTTGTTTTTGCTGCTGGCCACAGATCTTTCAGGTATATTTCCTGTAAGTGTCCTTTTTATCAGATCAGCTAAGTAAATATAGTTAGTGCAGAACAGGTAGGGTCATCAAAAAAATATTTGGCAACAGTACTTGATCACAGGTATATCCTAACTCATTTAATACCTGAAGTCAGTTCCAAGTGATGTAAGTCAATTCAAAGGGATGTATATATGGTCTTTACTATATCACAGTGTTGTATGGTTTTCTGCCTTTTTCCGTCACTTTAAATTAGTTTTAACTGAGTTAGTACTGAAGAACATTAATAAGTATTTTATGGCCATCATCTCAAACATATTTCTGAAAACTATTGTCATGTGTATGTACTTACTGACTTACTATATTTTCATTGTAATATTCTTTACAACAAAATGTGTTTATATCCAAACTGCTAGCCAGTGTGCATGCTTAGAAATACTTTTGGTGTATAAATTCAGTGCTGTCACTGACAACGTATATAGTGTATCTTGCTTGGGACTTCTGTAATTTTTGCATATCGTGGTTACTGTTAGTGTACTTGTCATCTTATTTGCACTTACCTCCATAATGACAGAAAACACTATGCTGTACTGTGCTATTTGACCCTTCCACAGCTTTTTTTCCTGTATGTACATTCTGTTGTATGTATGTATGCCTTTTTTCCCATATGTACATTTAGAAAGTATTACAAACACACCAAAACCTTCTGCTACAGTTGCCCATGGAAGCTGCTTGTCTCTATCTGATCTATGTTATTCCTAATTAAATTTTAGTGACTGTGAAGTTCATTTGCTTGCTTTTCTTTTTTCTTTTAGAAAACTTACTATGAGTATTAAGCTTCTATGGTTATCAGTGCTGCTTCAATGGAAAGATAAATATAATAATCCTCTTTCTTTCCTCATTCTATAAAATGTTCTGGTTTCATGCATCATCAATAATCTGGTGGTAGTAATGGTAAATGGCTGTACTAGTGATGTCACTGGTAAATATTCAGTATTTGCACTTCTTCATAGTAAGGTAAATTATTAATAATTTCTGAAGCAGTGGAAGACTTTT
Source organism: Phaethon lepturus (assembly GCF_000687285.1). Lineage (NCBI taxonomy): Eukaryota > Metazoa > Chordata > Aves > Phaethontiformes > Phaethontidae > Phaethon > Phaethon lepturus. The sequence continues at coordinate 11,384 of NW_010522887.1, forward strand.
GTATCTGCAGTGCACAATTTATCCTCTCCCATATGGTTTTTATATTACTTATTTATTTTTAGGAGGAAGAAAAAAGCACTTATGACTACCTGTTATTTCATTGAGTATCTTTCTTTTTAAGCAATGAATATAGATATAATTTATATTAATCAAAATTCCTTGAATTCTAATAATTCAAGCATAAACAGTGGTTAGAAAGGGAAAGGATATGAATTATGTCTGCAGAAGGCAATTTGCACTTGCAGGTCTAGGTCACAGGGGAGGAAGCAGGGTTTTGTGAGTAAAGTGCAGGTCGTAATGCTGCTTATCCTGAGAGAGACAAATCTGCTGGATAAAATAGTTAAGGTAATGGAGATATAAAGGGGGTGAAAAGGTAGGTTAAGGAAATAAGAGCTTAGGCACTACTATAGTGAAAAAGACAACGTCTAAGCGTATAGCTGCTGTGACCCTTTATTTGGTGCAGTAATGCTATTAGCAGAATAGCTTTTCTTACTACACATGTAGTGACCTTATTACTGGTTTTGGCTAAAAAGAAATAGCATGGCTCTTGTGTAATTTGTGGTTTAGTTCATTCTTCTGTATAGAGAAAAAACTTAAATGAATTTATAATTGTCTTGGAGGACTGGGTTTATGAACTACTGTAAATTTTTAATTTTTAATGACCCATTCTGTAGGCCCAAAATAAAAGAGTAGGTATCACAGAAATTCCTCAAAGGAATAGCATGCTAGTGTATTACCAACAAGTTGTATTAAAAGTTATTTTTTGCGGGATAGAAAAATTTGCTGCAAACTAAATAATACAGGGAAGTCTGAAGAAAACCTGCCTGTACCTTTGAGCATCCTAGTCATTACTACTTTACAACTGCGAAACTTTGAAGATACGAAATTAGACTGTGAGTAGGAATCAAAGTGTTTAATGTGTTACTTGTGAAGACTTTCTTGGGCATGAAAAAAATCTGCAACAACTAGTGTTGTGGATATTTGTATCTAGTTGTCAGACTGAAGCAGAAATGGATTGATAAAAGTAAGTGTGTAGCAGTATTGAAAAATGTGGTGAAATAAAAAATTTTCACAATATTGTTTGTTTGCTTTGCAGTTCTATAAACAGGACTTGAATTGATTTGAACAATGTTTAGTATTAAACATGCAGCTTCCATGCTTACCTAACAGTTTTGTTTGGCTGACAAAAACAGTAACATCATTCCTGTTGAAATAGCTGTCAGCTTCTGTGTCTTCTGATGACATACAGACTTTATGGCAAAGACCACATATTCTTTGTCCTTTGGACCTCCCAGGAAAATTACTCTTTCTTTAAGAAGTACTTTGACAGAATATAGATTATATACTAAAATTAGCTTTCAAGTTATTAGGACCCTTTAGTAAAAGACCCAACGCCTTCAGTCTTTCCTCATGGGACAGGCTCTCCAGCCCTTTGAACATCTTTGTGGCCCTCCTTTGGACCCTCTCCAGTCTCTCCATGTCTTTCTTGAATTGTGGGGACCAGAACTGGACACAGTACTCCAAGTGCAGCCTGACAAACGCTGTAGTGAGAGCTATTTCATTCCTCATTCTTGAGAGTTCTCATTGCTGTGTACATTGAGTGAATAGAGGGCCAAATAGAACTTCATACACTGAAAGCTTTTAAAATTGTAGGGAGTATACAGCTTAATACCTTATTTAGTAGTTCTTAAAATACATTCTGACTGTTCTCGGACAGTCTTTTCCAACGTTTTTCTGTGTATAGAATGATTAAGGAAGTTTTTCTTCAGATGGTGTTAATTACTGGAGTGTAGGCAAGATTTAAATTTATAGGGAGAAAATAGTGAAATATAGAAGTCCTTGGTTCACAAAAGGTCCTGAGCCGTCTGTGAGTTTCAAGTGCAGACAATTAGCTGGCACTGGAATTGGTGACACAAAGTCATCTTCACACTTAAATTGCATTTAATTTTGCAGGTATAATCCCTAGGGCAGAATTGTCTCTGATATGGTTAAGAATATGAAACATATCTGTAGCTTTTTGTGTCATTAAAATGCCATTGATTTTTTGTTGCTGGCTGCTACACTTGGCAGTTCAACAAAAACAGTAAGTTTGTAAGAGCACTTACCTCATGGAAATTCTTTCATTTTAGTCCTTAGAGCTGAGAAGATCTGAATCTACAGTAACTGAAGCACCTTGGGATTTTGCTTTTCCTTTGGCATATTGAGTAGTATATATCAAGTCTTCTTGCTTTCTTTTTTTTATAAGTCTTTTATCAAGCTTTGAATTCAGTAAATAAATCCATGTGACGAAGTAAGCAGATGGACCACAATGTCAAGTTACATGCACCCTCTAGGGAAAAAAAACACCACTTGAATTTCTTAAGATCATAGGGGACAGATCTTTAACACCACTCTTCCTATGCTTGCAGATAAGTCATGCTAGATAAAAATATCTTTGTCATTATATTTTGGCATTTTATTTTCAGTATGTATGATTTACAGCATTAGTCTAGTATGTTCTATCTTGAAATATGAGCTTTCTAACAGCAAAAGAATTAGAAGTCTTTCTGATAAATAAGTAAAGTTTCAGAAGTACAACTCAAGACTTGAAATAAAATAAAATTAACTTAACAATAAGATCTCATTTTATATGGAGAAAAGGTTTTGCATGTACGTAATGTCAGTCACCACAGGGCAATGTTCATCTTACTTTTTACATACCTGTTCACAGTTGTGTGCTGTCCAGTCTGAAAAATAGGGCTGAACTCTTGTGTCTGTGATGAAATTTATTTTGTGTGGAGCGGTTGCAAGTAGTATGTAATTTTGCTTTTCATTTTCTAACTGCAATACATTGCAAGGTGAAAAAAAAAAAAAAGGAGGATTTGGTTAAAGCTTCAGAAGAGATATAGACTTGCTCAACTCCTTTTGGTCAGCTTCCCAAGGAATGACCTGTGTGTACTCAAAATAAATTGTGACTGCAAAACTTTTTGATTGTGCATCAATTTCTCTTTCAATGAAAGCTCATTTTGAAAAATTCCAATCTGCTTCTAAAATAAAGATAACATTACCACAGCAAACAGTGGTCTATTTTTTATATATTCTATTTTTATATTATATATAAATATATATAAATAACATATAAATATTTTCTATATATTACATAGGTTTTTTTAAAAAGAACAAAACTCTCTTTACTTGACTGGATTAGTGAAACACATGGAACTACCTAAAACGAACAACGGAAATACTTCTTGCATCATGTTTTTAAGTCACAACTGTGTGTGCTCTGTTGTGGTTTAAGCATCCCATGAAGAACTCTTTGAGTATTATTATAGCATATGAATAAGGAAAAAACAACAAAATACACATATGTACACAAAAGCCCCAAACTTCTCTTTGTGCATTGGTTTCAAACCACGGTGAGCTGCATAATATAAGTGGGGTTTTTTTACACCTGTGAATGAATTTTCAGTAGGAATTTATGGACTTGCTAGCATAAAATCCTGTCAGTGCAGGCAACCTATAGGGGAGAATTTTAATTATGTTTATCTCCAATAAGCAGAGAGGGACGTTCATAAATATTTATATATCTTGTATTTTGATTTAAGGTCAGATCACCTGGTTCGGCTATGAAAGTCCTCGTAGCTTCTGGGACTACATTCGAGTAGCTTGCCGAAAAGTCTCTCACAATTGCATCTGCAGTATTGAGAACATGGAGAATGTCAGTTCTTCTAGAGCTAAGGTAGGGAAGAGAAAGGTCAAATTTTTATTACATTGTTCTCTGTAAAGTATAACTGACATTTCTGTACCCAGAACAAAAACATGTTACTAAGCTTGCCCCACAAAATTTTTCATTGTTTGAAATAGTTAATTTTTATATGTAACTAGTAAATATTTACTTTAAAAAATCCCACTTTTAAATCTGAATATGTTTCCTTTTAAATTTATGTTATTCGGTAGTATAAATCTCAGATTCTGTATTCAGTGAGCATGTTGTATTAGAAATTATTGCTTTCACATTTTCAAACTTACATAATTTTTTGAAAATGCCGTACATTGAGGGAAATTAAGTTCATGTGGGTATACTTAAAATTATTATCTTTAAATTGTAGAAAGGTGATTTTTTTTTCCCCCTAACCTAAGTCTTACTTTCTTTTGTATATAATTTATGCACTACTAGAAAAGGTGTGATCAGCTCTTGAGTTTGTTGCTATGATTGTGCAGGAAGCCTTTAATAGACCTATTTGCTAATAAAGATCCATCTTTTTAAAAGGTCTATATAAAATGGCATCACAATTTCTGACTATAGATACATTGGAAATGTTAAGGAAGTAACAACTTAATGTTTATATGCATATAAACTGAATAAGAGTAAGGTTTAAACTGACTTATCATTAAATCTTAATACTGTGAGAAAATATAGACCAACATCTTAAAAAAAATACTGTTGGACAGAGATTACAAGTTCCTTTTACTATATTGGAATGCTTTTCAACAGCTTGTATTTCTGTGTAAAGCAGCCTTGGTTGATAACTGAGAACCTTCTGACTTGAAAGTCTAAGTAGTATAGAAAGATGCACGAATTAATGTTCTTAATTCTTTTTATCCCTAAATGAACGAGAATCAGTTGTTTGAAGAAGTATCCAAACAGTGTTCCATGGCTATTTTAAAAATCCTGTAGTTCCAGATTTTTATTATACTCTGGATTATTCACAGTTGGTGGCATTAGTGAGGTGGAAACATTTAGCTTGTTATATACAAAAACTTTGTAGGTTTTTTCAGGGGCATGAATGTGGTTAATACAGTTTAAATTACAGGTATTTACACAACCACAGTTTTCTTCAATATAAGATGATGTTTAGATCAACCAGCACCATGAATCTAGTAGATCTTTGAGTAGCCATTCTGATGATCCGTAGTATTGCAGAACTTATTTGCTGTGTCTACTGTTGCTCCTTTCTTCTCTTGTATAGACTCAGTTTTAAATTTTATATAGTAAATGTATCTGTAATTCCTGTGAAAGTTTTGAAATACTTGGGATTCTATGGCAAAAAGCTATTGACTCATTTTCCTATCCAGAATATGACATTACTACTCCAGCAGCCAATGTACTGGAGTAGTAGACTGATAATTTAAGTCATGTAGCTTTTCTTCTTGCTAATATTGAGATCTGGAAATTCAGATATTTTGGAGAACTTATTTCCAAATACTTTCTGGAGAGTCATGTTCTAGAATCTGATGATTGTATTGCTTATATTTGAGTTTTATTTTAAACGTATTTTTCAATTCCAAGATTTTAATAGATATGAATCTTTACATTCAGTGAATAATAAGATGCAAAACTATTTTCTGAAATACTCTTATAAATAAATTAAAATTTTATTTTACTCTGTGGAAAACTCCATGCCAAATAGTAAACAAAGAAGCTAATTTGTGCAGTGAGTGTGGAGAGCAATGTTGAATTTCTAAAGGTGCATGTAGGAGTTTTATGGATGTCTGTATCTGAAAAGGTTGGAGGCATGTGAGGACACAAATACCAGTGGTATGCACCAGTTTTACAGGTGGTCCAAATGGGTGTCTGCCTCAGCCTGGAAGCTGTTAGTAAGGGTTTGCCAGTGCTAGTTAGCCCTGCTTTCGTGGAACTACATAGGCTTTAGACGCTAGCTAAGCAGCAGCATCGTCAGGGTTTGACTATTTCACTCATTATCTAAATAATTGCAATGTAAAGACAGCTATCCAGAAAAACATCTTTTTAATTTTAGTGCACTCTGTGTTAAAGTTTTTGCTGTGCTATTGGTGTTTGTGAAAGCAATTTTTTTTTGTTATTTAGCATCTGCCTATAGTATTATAAGGTTTGTTTGATCTAGGTCTACATAAATTAAAAGTAGGATTATAATCTACTACAGGTGGGTTTGGTAGAACTTCTGTAGTGATATTCAGGTAGATGTCACTAAACACCAAACATACTAAGCAGAAAGACATCTTACTACTCACATAATTATTTTTAAGTTTATATGGGTTACAAGAAATGTTCCTGGTGTTCTCAAACTGCCAACCATAACTATGGCAGCCATTTGAATTATCTTTTTCTTGTAAACTTCATTCTTGTGCACTAGACCTGTAAACATACTGCAACATATATTCCTAAAGGTTATTTTTGAAGCTATTGGTGTTGTTCATAGAACTGTTTGAATGAAGTTTTGCTTTTGGACTACAAGTTCTAGGCCTCTTAGATTTAATTTCATTCCTGTATATTATGTGCACCTTCTATAATGCTGTCCTTACTGAGGGGAAAAAATAATATATGCAAGTTGCATAATAAAAATATATCACTGAGTTACTTTTTTTTTTTTTTTGATCCCACAAATATTTGGATGAACACAGATAATTAGTTCTTACTTAAATCTTAAATCATGTTGAGATTACTTGAATCACGTTGAGGTTACTGCTGCTTTACAGTGGAACCTATTGGATGCTTCCAGTACCACTGTCTTTACAACGAGAAGCTTTCTGCCCTGATCTGCTACCACTTATGCATGTAAGATTTTCAAAAGGCTGGCATATATAATTAAAAGAAAATTTTTTTTTCTTTAAATTTTGGAGAACTTTATTTCACAATCAATTTTATTTGTAATGATGCATTTTTTATTTTCATTATTACTATAATGAAGTACATCTTAGCAACAATTTCTCTTTAGTGGTAATTTTGTTAATCAGTTCATTTTACCCAGATAAATCAACTGTATTCATTTTCAGATGTAAAATTAAGTGTTTCATGCTATAATACTTAAATATTTGACATCTGTTTCTTCTTGCAGGGTCGAGCCTGGATCAGAGTAGCACTTATGGAAAAGCATTTGTCTGAATACATTTCCACAGCTCTGAGAGACTTCAAAACAACCAGGTCTCTAAGACTTTTATTTTTGCAGTATTTTACCAAATGTTGCTTAAGTGAGGGACTTGGGTTTGGAAGTCAATGTTCCACTTGATTTGTATAGGAAAGGGTGTCACTAGTAAAAGAGCTGTAACCCAGTAAAAGATATCTGGAGTTGGTATCAAGTGATTGCATTTTAGCATGGGTAAAATTGCAAAACTGAAAACCCCTTTGTGATTTTTAAAATGTGGAAATAAGTCTGGAATTCTTGAAAGGTCAAAAGAGAAGAAAACCTCTCTACAGAAGGAACTAATTCTGAAATTGTAGTGTGATAAGGGTAGAAGATGTAATGTTCCTTTCAAAATGAGGTATGGTTGACAGAAAGCCCTAGAGACTCAGTAAAAAATAAGGAACTTATCTTGAGGAAGAAAGGAAGAGAATTCCAGGAAACTTTTGATAAATCCTTAATATAATATGAAAAACGTGTAACAGATTTTTGTTGTACCTTCTAATGATAAAAGCCGTTATGGACAAGAATATGCTTGGTGATAGAAAAGATACTCTGGCAGTTTTAGACTGGTTCTAGATAATGTGATTATTATATGATGCTTTGTCATGTACCAAGTGTGTCTTGTAGATTTATAATTAAGTCATCTAACTATGAGTGAGTCTGTAATGTGTTGTGGTACCTTATGTTGAACTCTAAAAGTTTTAGACATACTGGGTGGACTATTTAAACAGTAAGAATTTTGTCTGTAAGGACTTGTGTTCATTTAGAATATTATTTCTGTTTGTAATACTATTTGTCCACAGATGTCCATATATTTTCCCAATGTTAAGGTGACTTGAAACACAACTAGGTAAATGTCCCATTTTATGGAAGTTTCCAGACCTGTCATCTTTATTTTACTCAGATTTGCTTGCATTTACAGTAGACAAGAAGCTCATAAAACAGAGATTTCTGGAAAAGATTTACTCATGTTGCCTCAAACTGAAAAGTCACTTGGGTTTTTGAGGGGGAGATGAGGAGGAAGAGGAGGCTCACAAACTATGTAGTTAAGTAGTACATTCTTTGTCCCTGTTTGGTAGTGCGGTTTGTTTGCTAGTGGATAACAGTGGTATTATTTTATTAGCAGTTTTAAATTAATTTATTTGAACATGTTAATGTTTCATATATTTGAATGTTCTTTCAGTGGTATAGCTTTTGGAAACAATCTCTCTTACATTCCAAAAATAGCAAGTGCAAAGTTTGTTTTGAAGTAATATTTTAAATACATCTAATGGAAATAAAAGTTACAGTTTCAGATCTTGGTAGTGTGGATTTCAAATCCACTACCAATAATAGACATACTCTCTTTTCCCATGTGGGATTTTGGATACTTAATAAGTGGCCTGATTTTTTAGTGATGCTTTCCACCATTTATTTAGCATTTTAAGTTATGCATTGTGCTATATCTATATTTAATAATTATTTATATAAACTACAAATATCACGTTACACAGGTGTGTATGTAGAATATGGGATTCATCTATCATACGGCTAGCTCTTCTTAAACCTTACTGTTGTGTTTAGGTGCCTGATCTTAAGACTAGTCTTTTAATGAAGCCACATATGCGGGACGTGCATATTACACTTGGAAGGGGGTTATATTAAGCATGGGCACACAATTATTTTTCTAACAAATTGGTCAGCACAGACTCTTAACTTAAAGTAGACTGTTATGCTGTGAGATCACTGAGAGAAGATTTGTGAGTTTTCGGAGGGGACTGTTTTTGTTTTGGCTGGATTATTGTAGCTGGTTTAAGAAACATTGCCACTGTCAGGCTAATATCTGCATCTCACCATTACAAGTACACCCTGTCTTTTTTGTGTGATTACTTCCTAGGCACCATTTGACAAGATAAACTGAACACAGTACAGATTGGTACCTGGCAGTATTTTTACAAATGCTCGTGAAATAGTTTGTAATCAGCTTGTACTGGGAGCACTGTTGTTAGTTCACAAATAAGAGTAACTGTACTGAATCAGACTGTAAAGTCCATCTAGCTCAGTATTCTGCCTCAACCAGTGGCCAGTTTAGCCTCCCGGTGTACTTCCTGAATTTAAGAGGGTAAAGAGCTGAGTCTGTACATCATAGCCTCAGTGTCAGTACTATAATCTCTGTCCTCCCACAAGAAGTCTTCCAGATTTCTTGCTTCCACTGATAACATCCAAGGTCTTGGACAACTGGTTTCCTAAGAGCAAATGGATATCTGTTGAGAAACTGCAGAAGTGGGACTTCTGATGGTGTGCATTATAACAGTTCAATCTTTGGAGCTGTGCCCCAAAAGTGTCTTTTCTGGATGTTCACCAAGCAGCCAACTCAAGCTCTCACTGAGCCATCCCAATGCTTTCATGCAGTTCTTGAAACAGATGGAGTTTTTGGTAGGGCAGCGTTGCTGGTATTTGTCTGAAAGATAGGTTGCATTCAATAACCTGGCACCTTCTTGCAACTGTACATTGCTAGAATGTATAGGTGGACTGTGTGTCTTGGTTTCTGGTAAGTGACCTTTCAACCTTGCCTTTGGTACTGAACAGCTCTTGGTTTCCCTCTTTCTACGTGTAACGCACGGGTGAATTCTAGTGAACTTTCTGCATCTGCTGCTGCCAAGACTCCTTTAACGCAGAAATTAAAGTTGTGTGCTACTTTACTAAACAGACCAAATGCCTTTTTCACAAGGCCATGCAACGGTGGGTCCTATTTACCTGCCCTGTGCATGGAACATTTCTGTCTAGAAGTAGCTTCTGTGATAGCTGGGAGGAGAAAATTAGAATAAATGGGAGAGAATGGGGAGGTGGTGAGGGAATACAGATTTTTAAATTGTTGCTTTATTGGTCACTGTTCTCAAGCAGTCCTCACAAGTCTGCATATACCAGGGTATGAGAAGTGTATTCTGAGATCAAGGCATAGAGTTTTAAAACTTTGGCCAATAGGTATTTTACAATAAGAAATGGTGTTAAGAAAACACTTGTTCTTTCAATAATTAAAATTTTAAATCTCAAAATAACTGGATGCAGCATGCAACTTCCCATCATGCAGTATTTTAAGAAGAAGTATGCTACCTGGAAAATAGCTGACATGTGAAAATATTTTTTTTAAATAATCAACTCCTAAGAATGAAAAGTGAATGCTGAATTTTTAAAGAGCCTGCAAGTACAATTGTGAGAGAGATTTTTTTTTTTCATATGATGGAATAATTATTTTTTTTATGTACATGACACAAATTCTTCCTTTCAGCAGTAAAGATATCTTCATAATTTTATTTGCATTTTGTCCATCCTATTCTACTATTTCTTAGGGCTAATATTGTAAATTATTTTTGCTTCTGTCTAAATTTTTATGTGCTCTAAGATTGTGGTGGTTTGTGCTGTGCAGTCTATTGGTTTGCTTTATTTGAAACGAAATATGAATGCCTCCAGGGTTTACATGAATTGTTTTTATTTAAACTGGATTTCTTCAGTTTTCTGTTAACTATGAACAATATTATTATTTGAAAAAAAAATGGTATTAACTGAACTAATTTCTTTCTTATTGAAGGAGATTTTATGAGGATGGAGCAATTGTTCTTGGTGAAGAAGCAAATATGCTTGCTGGTATGCTGTTGGGACTCAATGCAATTGATTTCAGGTATTATATTTGCATGCTTTATAACAAATTGCTTAGGGAAATTACTTCTAAATTGATGCATTAGGGAGAACATTGTTAGATTCCCTTAATAGTTTGAGAGACAAAACTTAGGTGAGGGGGAAAGAGCAAGCAAGAGAGAGATCTTGAATGGCTCTTCTAGATAAGAACAAAGTTATGCCATAGTTTATATAGCTGCATGATTACATGGTCTTTCTTTCAGGTATCAAAATCCTGAAAGCAATCAGAAGTATAATTGCAGAAGATATATCAGACTTATTAAGTGAAGCTTACAGACAATTGAATCTTTTAAAGTTATTTTTAAACTGAAAGGAAAACTGTGATTAAGTACATGGTTATGCTTTGGTACTCAGTGACAGCACTGTAACTGCATATGCGGAAGGTGTAGCTATCTTTAACTTTAGCGCTTCTAGATTTTAAAAGCTTAACCTACAAATGACAGTTTAATATTAATTTCTGTTGTAATTAACTTCAGCCAAACTCCAAAGTAATCTCAGATTACATGAATTTGCCTTTGCAATCTCTAGCTAGACTTTTGTGTGCTTTGTTATACAACTAATTCTGTGTTTTGGGGTAATGAGGGTGCAATCATGCCCTAGATAATATAAAAAACATCTTGGGGGGTGGGGGTGTGTGTGTGTATATATATGTATATAAACAAACAAAAAAACCCCACAAAAACGTCAGCAAGGTATAAAGACTAGAGTACCTATGAAAAGATCACACCTGGTTGGTGCAAGGCCTTCTTGATATGCTTAGTTGGGGCCACTTTGCCTGTTACAGAGCCACTGGGGAAGGGTTTAGTAATACAGCATAGGGAAAAGGAGAGTGATAATGCTTTTCTCCAGTCTCCTGGCAGTACACTGTTAATATTTACCCTTCAGCAGCAGTAATGCTTGTCAAAAACCAGTTCAGGAGATAAACTGACAGAAAACAGCACACAGTCCCACTGGATGCAGTGATTCACTGTTGCCGAAGGTCCTTTGGAGGTTTATTCCTGCTTATGTACCCTTATATTTGTTTTGAGGCTTGTTGGACTCTTCCGTGAGCCAGCTTAACTTGTTAAAGAGTTAAAAAAACATGCCTAGTAAGAAGATAAGATAGTTCTTCTGTTGTTAGGTAGTTTGGTTCATGGAAGCATCCTATTAAAGGCAAAGATGATGGGACCATAAAGCTTAGAGAAGAGAAGAAATAGAAACGATAATGTCTTCCCTTTCTGGTGGCAGTGAGCATTTAGTTCAGCTGCCTCTGGAACTGCAGCTAGACTCTAAAGGGGCAAAAACCTAAAAATTCAGCTCTTGATGGCTGAACTAGCTCATCATGGAGTCCGATAAGTGCCAGTACTACTGTAAGGAGGGGAAAGGGAATGTCTGGTTGGGGGTTTATTAAAAACAAAAACAAAACCAAAAAAACAGGGAGGAAGAGATTGAAAATGCAGGATAGCTTCTTTTGCCAGCATTTAGTCATTAGATTGGCCTAACTACTTCCTCAACATATGTTCTGGGGGAACAGAAATGTGCTGCAGGATGATAAGAGAGCTAGCCTTGTGTACAGCAAAATCAAATCGTACCAGATTTTGTTAGTTTAAGCTTTACACTATATAAAATTAAACGGCTTCTGTATTAGCACTATATTTGGAAGGACTATAGCTATACAGGAATAAGAAGCATAGCAAGAGTAGGTCTGCAGTATGTAATCCTCCCATAAATAATCATCAGTTGATTGTGTTTGTCTTGCATAAGCTTCAGTGGTACATACTACCGGTATGAGAGTAGTTTGTACTACCGGTTGTTCTTCCTTTGTCCTCTGATTTCTAATGTAAGCATATTTAAAGGTATCTGTTAATGTATTCAGAGTAATGACTGATTCTCATTGGAAACATTTAAATTTTTGTGAATGGCAGCCTTTAAGAGCCTAGAAATTTTCTAGGCGAAATTTTCTTTCTACAGGAGCATTTTTATTGTGCCACATATAATTCATAGTATTGTGGTTTGAATGACTGAGAAGCTGTAGCCATTCTTTGCATGTTATATTTCAGATATCTTTTTTCAATTCAGAGTCTGTTATAAATGTTGACTGGCTTATCTATGTAGAACTGTAAAAACTTTGGAGTGGAGGTGAGGGAACCCAGGTGAGAACAGAATCTAATTTTTTTTTCCTTTCTCACAGCAGTGCGGAATTATGTATCCACTTCAAATAATTGTGGTTTTGCAATGGTATTTTTTGTTGTTTTCTTTGCTTTGCTCTTCTTAGGGAGGAAAAAAACCTTTCAGATGTACTTCTCAAATACGACCTAAGTGACTGCATTGTCAAAATGTCACTTCGCGATGATGTTGACAAAAGCTGTATCTTACTAGAATCTGTTTTTTGATGACAGAGATAAGGAGGAGTGAGTAAAGTGAACCTTGTGGAAGCATAATTAATTTTGTCCCTTCTGTGGTAATTAAACATGATTCAGATACAATCTTTCATATCCAGTACAAAAAGAATACAATGTACATGAGAGCTTTGTAAAGCTACAGCCGTTTAAGAATGTTTTCTGAAAGTTAGTTTCATTAGTATTCCTCATCTTCCTGCAGCCCAACACAAGGAAGTATTTGCAAGCAGAAAGAGTGAAATATTTTTGAGAACTAACATTTGACTATAGTAGGATAGTTACATAAGCATTCTGCAAACACTTTAAATGAGCTTAAATACTGAAGATTCCAAGCTCATCCATAGCTCTTCTGTTTCTCTTGGTTCAGCTAACTTTCCTTTTCCTGTTATTCCCTTGCAATCCATCTGTATTTTTAGAATAAAAGTGAATATTTAAAAATTAGGGTTTATACCACTGCCTGATCTATTCCTTGATTATGTGGAATTTCTGTTTGTTGGGGTTTTCATTATCCTACAGTATGCTCAATGACTCTCATTTAATATTAAAACATTCTAGCTTGGCTGAGAAGGATTTCAGTGTTAAATGTTCTAGGCCCTTCTTATTACCAAAATATTAACAAGAATCAAATTTCACATTGGTAACATTCAACTGTCACTGTCCTTTAATTTTTTTGTTATAATCTTATAATTTTTGTTGTTTGTTTTATCAGTTTTTGTCTGAAGGGTGAGGGATTGGATGGCAGCTTTCCAGCCGTCATAGATTATACACCGTACTTGAAGTTCACCCAAAGGTACTTTTTATCTTTACACTGCTTTTTAAATTTTATTTCATTGGAAAAACTTTACTTTATACTGGGCCTCTTACTTTTCATTTCACATTCAAAATTTTATCCATCTCTCCATACAAACGTATATACTCACCTACTTTGCTTTTCCTGGTGGAATTATTACATGACTCATCAGCATGAGTCATGCTAACTTTGTTTACTTGTATTAGAATCACAGTTCAGC
>NW_010522887.1:25340-31127 GCF_000687285.1 Phaethon lepturus
CTTTGAAGATCCTCAGACCAAGCTGTCCTTTCTCTTGGGCCTTTTCTGTGTAGCCATAAATTTAAAAGTAGTTATTTTGTGAATAAAAATTATATATGCCCTGGTAAATGATAAGGTATAACAGATGAGCAGTTAGCACATAATAGAAAATCATGACCAGTTGCATATATAATCTCACCTCCCAGCTACATTTTGCTCCTCTGATCAGCCATATGGTTAATGATAAAAAGAATGATTTCTGTCTAACTGATCAGATAGCAACTTGGCATCTCCAAAAAGCATGGAGATTGATGGGATGTGTTCTGTTGTTAGATTTGCCAAAATGAAGAAAGCTGTTGGGAGTTAGGAGCAGTCTTGAAGATGTACAAGCGAACATGAAACATTATAGTTATTCTCTTGAAGTTCCTATTAGCTTACATGGTAGTGACAAACTGCATGATTCAGTCAAAGCAGAATTTGCATCACAGCAGGATCATGGGGTTGCAGGAATCACTACTTAAACTAGTAAATGCTGTTAATGTAATGGAAAGCACAGTTGTAAGGGAAGATTTCAAATGGGTATTGGGATAAATTAAAATTCTTGTCTTTGAGACAGATGTCTGAATTCTCTGGCATACATTGATTCTGGATGATAAGGAGATATTTTAACAATGAATCTGCATACTACCTGGGGAGATACTTATGTTCTGTGAAATAACAGGCACATGGTCTTTGCTATAAGCATAACTAGACATTATCATTTAAATTTACTATGATTTAACATAACGCCAGTCACTTTTTTTATTTTTCTGTGTTTTGAGAAACAAATACAATTTCTTTTCAGATACTACTCTTTGCCCTGAATTTGTGAAGGAACGATTAAGTCAGCACTTCCTTAGATAGCATATTGTAATGCATTGGCCCTTTGTATTCCAGAGTATCCCACATACAGCTGTCTGACTTGCCTAAAACAACATGACTAAAATCTCAAGCAAATCTTTGCCCATTCTTTAGGTGGCTATACAAATAAAAGCTTGAAATATAAGTTGTATATGGTGATCTATGCTATACCAACATTTCAGTTCTTTTTGGTTTACAAAGCTTTAGATATTTTTAAGAACTGTGGTGCTTTAATTTCAAGGGGAATTTGCATTTTAACAAACACAGCTTTTCACTTGGCTAATAAATATGATCCTTCAGTTCTGACAGCATCAGCAGTGATGAAGAAGAGCTAAGAACGCTGGGCAGTAGTGGCAGTGAAGGCAGTACTCCAGAGAACATTGGTCCTCCTTTCATCATGGATGAAAACAGTTGGTACAACAAATGCAAAAGGGTAGAACAGAAGTACCGGCTTGCACTGGAACAGAAGGTAAAAGCTTAGTCTTGGGGCGGTGGGGGTGATGGAGCCAAAGCTCGTCATCAGCCAACTGATGACATATCCATTTAAGTGGATTTCTTTGAATCAAAAGGCAGAAAAAAGATATTAAATATTATTTAGCTTCATATAAATGGTCTTAAATTTTACCATCCTCAGAGTATTTAAGTATCTTTGCCCATTGATTTGAGGGAAAAGAGGTTTGGAGAGGAAGGAAAGAGAATAATAATTTGGAGATCAGATTTCACAAGCTTTGGCTTCTTTTTCCAATCTCAGAGTTACAGGAGGTGTATCTCTCAAGCTGTTAGGTTGTAAGCTTGATGTAAATACGACTGCCTGGGTGATTTTCCTCTTTCTTAGAGGCCATAGAATTTTGTTCATATAGGTGGACTGCCAGTTGAAGGCTTTTATAATGATAGTGATGTTAAACTTTAACATTTAGTCCTGCAGTAAACACAAATGATCAGCAAAGTAATCCGTCTAAGAATGAAAAGCAAAACTATCTTTTCAGTGACACTGAGATGGGTTTTTAGAAAGTACATATTTTTAAGACCTGCTTCAAGCTAGAATGGGAGAAAAAAGGCATGTGTTTGAATTTAATTTTAATAATTTAGGTGGCATATCAAATGTTATTATAGAAACCAAAGGTAGGTTCTTCCTCCACCACCCAGTGGCTGTAGCAGCAAATGGAGGTTTCAGTTTATTCATGAATCTAAGATCTGGAAACATTTCTACTCCATAGGAAGTTATTCACTGATCTGTTACTGAGTATGTAAAATTTTTGAGCAGTACTATTTTAGTGAGTCACATTATTCTTTGTAGCATTCTCTTAATGAACTGCCATTTTATATAGTCAGCTAACGTAGAGGTGAATTCAAGACAGTTTTATGATAACTCTTTGAAAACTTTGGTGCATTCAATACAATTTTAAAAATGACAGCTACTCTGACAGTCGTTGACACTTTCATAATTGTCCTCCTTTAGAATGCCTACTTGACAGTTGCAGCAGCAAAATAACTTTTTTATTCCCACAAACAGAAAATTTTCCATTGTCTAAATTTCATTTGGGATGTGCCTGCCAAATTTTTATTTAATTCACTTCAACTATACAACATCTGTGCTATTATAATTTGAACAAATTATTGTTAAGAGGTTAGTTGGACTATGGAGTAGAGCTCCTTTCCTGAGTGTTCTCCCTTTTCACGACCTTTTTCATGGCAGCAAGTTGCAGCAACAATCAAGTCACACACAGTGCAGTTGGTACCAGTTAATCAGAGACAGAGTGTTTTCTTTCAGATAAAGGGGCTTTCTGACATTCTGTGTGTTGGGAAAATGGATGTTTGTGACAAGAAGATCAAGTTGAAAATAACGTATTTTTAGTAACTGATATAGTGAATCTGATAGATACTTCTTTTGCTCTACTGTCATTCACTTTGTGCACACAGTGATAAATTCCTTTTGTGCCTCCTAAGTATGTGTACTGCAGTCATTAATAGCACAGGTGAATGATGTTTACCAGGGTCACAATATGACAAGTGATTGGATTTCAGCTAAGATAAAGGTATCTGTATCTTCTGAGTTGTTTTGAATGGTAGCATAGGGTCAGGTATTATTTTAGCAAGGTAAATCCTAGCATTGCTTTTTTAGATCAACAATGCTATGTTGGTTTAGACCAAGAACCCTTGGTTATCTTACTATCTTATCTTGGATATTTGCCCAAACTAGATGTGGAGAGAAGAATAAAAACAAAGCAAATGTATATGCAGTGGTTTTCCTCTAATACTTTCTTGGCCCAATGCGTATCAGCTCAAGGACTTCCTGAAGCTGATAAGGTTTGTCTGTTTAGTAACCCATGATGGATCTCTCTTCCAAATACTTGTCAAATATCCCCTTGACCTCATGTAAATTTTTAGCATCCAAACCACTTTTTGGCAAAACATTCTGCATATCTACCATCTGTTGTGTGAAAAGCCACCTCCTTTCCTGTCTTTTGAATCTAGCTCCTACTAGCTTCATTTCATGCTGCCTAGCTCTTGTATCTTAAAAAATTATCAACAGTCACTTCCTTCCTGCCCTCTTCAGGCCACTCTGGAAATGTTTTTTCTTTTCCAAGTTGTCTCTTGTCCAGATTAATGAGTCATAGTTTACACATTTGTTACTTATGTGGAAGTTATCCCTTCCCTGTTTTGGAATTGTGTAAACTGTTCACTTTTGTGTTAGTAAACTCATAAATTCCTTGTGTACTGTGTATACTGGAGTTTTATATGCTTTCACTGGTGGGATGATGCATCTCCTTGTCATTATAGATAGATAATTATCGTGGTTTAGCCCCAGCCAGCAACTAAGCCCCATGCAGCCGCTCGCTCACTCCCCCATGGTGGGACGTGGGAGAGAATTGGAAGAGTAAAAGTGAGGAAACTCATGATTTGAGATAAAGACAGTTTAATAGGTAAAGCAAAAGCTGTGCACACAAGCAAAGCAAAACAAGGAATCCATTCACCACTCCCCATGGGCAGGCAGGTGTTCAGCCATCTCCAGGGAAGCAGGGGTCCATCGCAGGTAATGGTTTCTTGGGAAGACAGACGCCATCACTCTGAACGTCCCTCCACCCCTTCCTTCTTCTTCGTCCCAGCTTTATATACTGAGCATGATGTCATATGGTAGGGAATATCTCTTTGGTCAGCCTGGGTCAGCTGTCCTGGCTGTGTCCCCTCCCAACTTCCCGTGCACCCCCAGCCTTCTTGCTAGCAGGCCAGCACGAGAAGCTGGACTGTCCTTGACGACTTAGCAACAACTCAAAACATCAGCACATTATCAACATTTTCTCATCCCAGATCCAAAACGTAGCCTCACACTAGCTTCTATGAAGAGAATTAACTCTACCCTGGCTGAAACGAGGACAATAATAGATATAGATAGTATTTGCTGTTCATAGTATTCTGTTTCTGATACTGATGCTTTATATCTAAAATTGTTTTATAAAATGTGTTTGATGTTTCTGTGAGGCGGGAATTTTGTGTGTGTCCTAATGCATCATTTCGTACTTTCAAAGCACTATTTAGAGCTCCAAGGAGTATCTTAACAGTCAAGATAACAGTAACATTTGATGGGTCATAACTAGGCATACTGAGAAGATCTCAAGGTTCCTTGGAACTCGTACTGAGACTAAAATAAATTCCTATCGAATAGAAATATATCCAGTGTATAGAACTGTATGTAGACACACGTAGAATCACAGAATAGTTGTGACCTCTGGACATTGTCTAGTCCAACTCCCCTGCTCAAAAAAAGTAGACTAGAGCAGGTTGCTCAGGGCCTTGTTCAGTTGGGCTATGAGTATCACAAGGATGCAGACTCCCCAGCCTGTCTGGTTAACCTGTTCCACTGTTCATTTAAAACTTGGAAAAAAACTTTTTTATTTTTACATTTAAATAGCATCCTATATTTTAATTTGTGCCCATTGCCTTTTTTACTGGATACCACTGGGAAGAGTCTGACTCCATCCTCTTTACATCCTCCCCTTAAATATTGATACACATTGATACAATTTTCTTCCTTCCCCTCTTCCCTCTCCCCCAACCCTGGACTGGACAATCCTAGCTTTCTGCCTCCTCTCATATAAGAGATGCTCCAACCCTTAATTGTCTTTGCTGGTGAATTACATAAGTAATATTTTACTGACCAGCTAATGTGAAACCTATTTTCTTACGCAACAGGACTGTACCTGTTCTGTGTCTATGAAAACTACCTTTTAATGTGAGCACCTGTGAAAGAGCTACACACTTTTCCACAGGCTTCAGGGAATGTGCAAAATTTTGATGCAGTGTAGACTTCTTGTATCCAGCTTTAACTAAGCTTGGTAAGAACTTACTAGGATCTGACATGCTGGGACTCTGCTTGAAGAAGAAAAAGAACTAGCTGCTTAGTATTGTAACCAGATGTGTAATTTGTGAAGATACTTTGTAAGCAGCCTGCTGTCACAGC
The DNA here is from genome assembly GCF_000687285.1 of Phaethon lepturus. Lineage (NCBI taxonomy): Eukaryota > Metazoa > Chordata > Aves > Phaethontiformes > Phaethontidae > Phaethon > Phaethon lepturus. The sequence goes on from NW_010522887.1 coordinate 30,679, forward strand.
TGCTATTAAATACTCACACTGTGGATTTTTGTAAATGACTAAGTGGTTGGGGTGTGATTAGGACTACAATGACATAAATGCACATGCACGTTCCAGCTGTACATGTCCAATGTTACTAAAAGGAGTGTCCTTCACAGGTTGTCCTATCTTATGCTTTACTGTAGATGAATATTTATTTCAGTAACTTTCTTCTTTGTCATGTTAATGTGTGATGCGGTATTGCAGTTTTTGAAGAAACTTTAAAGTAATGTTGGATTTTTTTTATAATGATTCTGGATCCCTTTCATTAGCTATACAGATCCATACAGATACATTCTACTCTTGTCCTTCTTATGCAATATCTAACATCATGCATCTATGAAGGCGTAGACTGATGATCTTTTTCTTATACTACTGACTGTTCCATGTCGTTTACAAAAAATGAATTAGTGTTTCATGCTGGTGGCATT
>NW_010522887.1:31158-32899 GCF_000687285.1 Phaethon lepturus
CTGTTTCTCCACAGGAATATAAATAAGTACATGATTTTTTTGGTACCTATGAGGAAACATCATACTAATCTTAAGTCAATTTATTCGTCTGTTTAAAAATTTTAAAAAACCTACAACAAAGCTGAATTAGAACTGTATACATCCCAAAAAATGGGAACATACATAGTGAAAAGGTTTTGATATGCTCCTTAAGACTTTCTAACACTTATTTCCAGGGTTACCTTGAAGAATTGGTACGACTCAGAGAAAACCAGCTATCTGAATCTGTCTCACAGAATAAACTGCTGTTACAAAGAATTGAAGATATGGATCTAGCCCATAAAATGGAGAAGGAACAGCTGGAATATATCATTGTGGAACTGCAAGACCAGTTGTAAGTTAGTATAATGGAGAAATGTTGTTAGAGCAGTATTACTTAATTTATTTAATTTATTTAACTATACAGTAGGAAGAACATCTGGTCCTCTGGAAATGAGTCTAACTTCTTTATGAAATTGATGTATTTTATCTGTTTTTTTCCTGAAAAGTCTTATATTCAGAAATGGCTCCCCTGAAAACTGCAGTAGTGCAAGACAGAATAATTCTGGGATATTTTTTTTTTTTTTTTTTTTTTTTTTTTTTGTTTTTTTTTTTTTTTTTTTTTTTTTTTTTTTTTTAGGTCTGAAATAGCTTATAGCAAACTTGCTTAAATTTTTAACACATTTTTATAAAATGTTCTTACTTCCAGCTTTAAGCCTACCCTTTTAAAAAATGTACTGGAAGCAGCTTCCTTTTGAACGCTGTTTTTAAAATGTTAGACAGGAGAGGATAAAGAAATATTTATTTTCTTTGTATAGATTCTATTTTATTTGTGTGGGGCTCAGACACAGTAAAAGTTCATCTGGTAGTCCTAAAAATATTCAAACTGATGAAACAGTTTGCTAGTCACTCTTCAGTGCGAGGCAAAATGCTAAAACAACAGGAAAAGGCTTAATTTTTTTTCAATGGCATATGTGACTCCTAACATAATAAATATTCAGATATTTTATGATCTGTACATAGTTTATCCCCCCAGCCCTGTCTTTTGGGTAGGGAGGTACTATCGTTTTGCAGAGACACTCCCTGGTAATGTTTAAAGACCCAGATAGATGGATCATCACTGTGTGATGACAAATTGCCACAAGACTCCTATAGTATGCATCTGCAGTAATTGTTTGTTCCATTCTGTTCATAAAATACAAGATAAGTTATTTTACCTTATAACTGGAGTAATTTGTATGTGTCTGGGCGCTGAAGTAAAATAGAAGTCATCTATGGCCTTCGAAACAATCCAGGATGAACAGAATACAAAGATAGCATTGGGTTACTTTGGGTCGCTCTGCCTAACGTCTCACAGAGACACCACCCAGAAGGGTCTTTTCTATGCAGTAAAAAATTCTTCTAGCTTGTAAACAAAGCTTTTGTTGCTTTTTTACTCTTTAACTCTTTCCCCTCTCTGTCTTGTGGTAGATCTTTTTATTGTCAGCGCTTTAAATGGATTTTATTAAAATCCTCAGGAATACAGCATTTGCATTTTATTCATGCCAATTTCAGAGTTAAGGAAGAAAAAAGACGTTTTTCCAAGTCTTCCCCCACCTTGCAATTGCCTGTAAGGTTTTAAGAGATACCTATTATTGAGTTCTTTTCTGAGCTTACTGATATAGCTAATGATTCATATTATACTTCTTTGGCCTCCCTGATTTTTGGGGGGGGGGGGGGGGCG
>NW_010522887.1:32961-61778 GCF_000687285.1 Phaethon lepturus
ATTGCTCTTGGGCCCCCGTGGTTTTGGGGGGGGGGGGGGAGCCGCTGGGGAGGAGGTTTTGAACGTTAAGACCTGCTGTTAATTTTTAGCTAAGCTATATGCAGTCAGATTGTTATAAAGACCTCAGTCTTTGGGGGTTGATTTTGTTTGCTGGCTTGCTTATGTAAAGGCTCAAATTGTGGAGCAGTTTCTGTTGTATCTTGACACTGTGTTGTTGTATAGCTGTTTATGAGATACTGCAGTCAGGAGCCTGTACTACACTAGATTTTTTGAGAGAAAGGTATTTGCTGTGAGTGTAGCATGCCTGTCAGATGAACTCTTCTTGAAGTGTGTTAGGAACTCATAGTTCCTAACTGGGGATGGGGAAAGGAAGAAATATTCCTAGCATCAGGTTTCTGATGCTGCACACCAGTTCTAATTGCCATCTTTTAATCATTCTTTCATACTTGTTTTTCTGGGGTTTTGGGGGGGGGGGGGGGGTTTTTTTTTTCTTTTTTTTTTTTGTTATTCTGACCAAGGGTGACCTGACAGCAGAATATGTTGTATCACTAATGTGTCTGTAATGAGGCGTGAGTTTTTATGGCCCAGCTGTTTTAGAATGGTGTTCATGGAATTCCAAATCTTAGTGTTTTGCTCCCCTACCATTAGTAGCATTTTGAAGCGTGAATGTATACTGTAATCTTTTTGAATTCTTTACCAGCAGCTAAGAGCAAGTTGGGATTGTAATCCTGCCCAAGGCATATTACATTACTGTTTGTAAAACACTTTGAGATCTGATTTATGATCATTTGCTGTGTAATGGAAACTTATAAATAAACATTCTCTATTTTCTTTTTAATGATGGTTTTCTATTCCACTAGCTGTTGTTGTTAAGGTAGCAAGTTCTACTGCTTTAAACTTCTGTTGAGTAAGTATTTGTTTATATTTCCAAAAAGGTATTTCACAGGCATGTATGTCAAAATGTTTTATATGTTCTCAGTGGATTTGGGCAGAATCTGAGTCTGCCTGCCTGCCTCCTTTCCTCTTCAAAAAAAAGGGGGAGTGGGGAATAGAGATCTGACTTTATGTATATGTTGTTATTGTTGCTGACTTGGAAAACAGATAACACCTAGCGATCAACAAGGCCTTCAGTTATAAATTATATTACCTACAGAGAAACTTTTCCATATTCACATTTAATAAGGCAGTTTTTCTGTAAAGCATGAAATAAATGTGGAGATAGGCGATTGGAGAAACTTGGAAGTAATTTTTGTTTTACAGCTGCTGTGAAAAACTTAATGTTCTACAGTTTTCAGTATTTTTAACTTTGTCTCACATGTTTGAGTATCCAAACTACAATGAACAATTTTCAATTTATTGAAAAGCAATTTCACGGATCTTGTGAAGACCAATATCTCTAAAACAGTGAAGCTGAAAATGTATCAAATTAGTCATTCACAAAAGAGTAACATTTTTTTTTTGTCTTTCAACGTAATCGGTTTTCTTAGTAATATGCCCACCCATCTGGGGATTGGACATCTCACTTTGCTGGCAGTTGTCTGATGGCAAATCAAGCTAGAAAAGTGAAACTGCAATAGACCACCTGATCATCAGTCAGACATGTTTAAACTAATGCACAGCAGATCAAGGAGAAGGTTCAGACTGGACATTAGGAAACATTTCTGTACTGAGAGGGTGGTCAAACACTGGAACAGGCTTCCTAGAGAGGTGATCGATGCCCCACGTCTGTCAGTGTTCAGGAGGCATTTGGACAATGCCCTTAATAACATGCGTTAACTTTTGATCAGCCCTGAAGTGATCTTGCAATTGGACTAGATGATTGTTTTAAGTCTTTTCAAACTGGAACCTTTCTGTTCTATTCTAAGAACAGCTTGCTCTTTTACCACACTTTCAGCATCTCCAGATGAAGTGATTGCCTAGTGATATGTGTTAATTGTAATAATGATGAGGCATATTGTAGCTTTGATTTGCTTTCTTCAGAAGTGTTTGCTGTCACTGGGACGTGTTTTTGCCTAGGACTTGTTGTAGTTGAACATTAGGGAACAGTGCTTTTGGCTCTACTCTTCTATAGAAAGTGTATTTTTATAGTGAGCGTGGGGCAGTTCTTAAGGTCTTAAAGTGTTTAAAAATAACAGGAGGACAGCCAAGAGAAGCCTGTGATCCATGGCATTCCTAACTGAAGAAAACAGTTTGGATTCCATAACATTCAAAATGTGATTGGAGAGGGATCCCAAATCATCAAGGAACCATATCCTGTAGTATTCAAAACTCAGAGAGGCAGCCATTTCTTCCTCCTTTAAAGTCCTGCAAGGAAGTGTTGAATGTCTCTTGGAGCAGAGAGACATTTGATTGTGCACACCATCAGTAAAAAAATTCTGAGCACACCCCCTAATATAGGTTTATTTATTTATTTATAAATTATATACATGTACTACTGTACTAATATATTATGTACATCACCAAACATACATGAAGATAAAAATTAAAAAGGATAAGATAAAGATGAATTAAACACTTTTTTTTGTTGTTTTCATCTATTAACAGTACAAAAAGTATTTTCTTTCCATCCCCAAAGGATTGTACTACACGCCCCACTTTGGAGACTTGCCTTGAAGGACTAATTAGCTCAGTCAAAAAAGTGACTGGGCAAAATCTGGAACCATGTGCCCCACAACATCCTTGAATTAAAATTCTATCTCAGCTTAAACAGGCTTTTTTCCCCTCAGGGTGATTCTTAGTCTTTCGTTTGGCTTACACACTACCTGTGTCTAAGGCAAACTCTGCTATCTTTGTTACTTTAAAGTTCAGATTCTGCATCTTAAGTTGATATTTATAGATTGTTAAATATTGATGTATGATTACAAGAGATTCCATCAATTTCCTGAATAGTGACTCATCTGCTGCATAGTGAGTCACTCATGTTATCAAAGCTAATCGCTTTAACAAAAAAATCTCTCTAAATAAACTGATAAGGAAAAAGAAAAGCACTTTATACAAAGGTTAAAAAAACTCAAATGCTTTAAATTTTTTTTCTTGTGCTGTGAGTTTTTGTTGAAATTACAATATTATTTGCATAATGTTTACCAACATGGATTTCCTCCTAAGGTATTTTTCAGGTTTTCAGGCTGGTGGCCCTGGTGTAAGATGTTACAGACCCTTGGTCCCAACTGGTGCAATTTAAGTTTTTTTTTTTTTAATTTATCACATGTATTGAAAATGTATTTCGTGGATTTAGTGGCTAAATATATTTATAAATATATTATTTATATAAAATATAAATATATTTTATACTGCTCCTTTTTTTATCTCCTTCTGCTGTTTCCTCCTTTATCCCAGTCTTGTTTGGGTGTTTTGTGGTGGAGCATGTGGAGAAAAGGAAAGTCAAGGAAACTCTAATGTGTTTGAAATTCTATCTTTGGTTATGACAGAAATAAGACTCACATTAAACTGTAGGGACACTCACGTCTTACATTGCATTAAGCTTGTCTGTGTAATTAAGAATTTTTTGTATGTTTTTAGCAAATCATAAAGCTAGATTTATTTAATTTGGCTGTTACTTCAGAACTGATCAGTCTTTTGAAGGCCCAAACAGTGCTTGTACTCCATTCTTAATGTTTTAACACAGCTGTCTGATAGATCCAGCAATACTGCAGTTCCTATCTGGATAATACAAATGTCTTTGTAAAGAGAGGAAATGACAGTTTTGTTGCAACCCTGAGAGACCGTTTATTTCAGTGACACTCCTTCGTTACAGTAAATGTTCTATATATGTTTCCACTCCTGAGTCGTACACAGCCTGTCACTTATGTGTCACTCTTTTCCAGGCATTGACTGTTAGGGTACTGTCCACAGAGCCGTTTTTCCCTATGTTAGCACTTCACTGAGGTCAGGCTAATGCATCCTTGCCTTTCAGAGAAGTCCATCAGCTCATTCTCAGCAGCACCTGAACATATCCACACTAGCTCGAGGGGAGCAGCATGCCAGAGTAAATTCATACATGTTTAAGTCCAGGCTGAATAAGCTGCTCTGTTTCAAATACTGTCCTGTCAGATCTATTATGGAATACTTAAAGGAAGATTTACTATATTCTTTGTAGAAAAGATGATTACTTTCCAAAGATTGATTATGCCCCATTTGGTTAAAAAACTTCCTTATGAAGATAGTTATCCATGCTTTTCCTCACTTTGTCAAATTCTGTTTGTAAATGCACTAGAACTTTCAGAGTGCTGCCACAAGTACTCTGCCTGGAAGCAGGCAGGGGAGGGTCACCAATGAACGCAAAAAAGTTGTGGAGGATGTAGGCTGTAACTGTGCTGCCAGGGACGAAGCAGAGAAAAGCTTGTCCAAGGAAACAGAAGCAGAAGGCTGTGAGCAAAGGCTTTGAAAGTTAGCCTGTGTTTTGTGTCTCCTTGTGAGTAAAACTTTAAATGTGGTTGCCTGGCTTTGTAATCCTTGCTTAAAAGCTAAATCATCTGGAGAAATAGGAAAGCTGGATCACTTTTTTAGCACTTTACCTTCATTTTCAGATAGTCCTTTTGTAAGACTTTTTTTTTAAGAAACTGAATTCTTCAACTGCATAAGTACAGTAAATCCAATTTGTTATAGCTGCTTTATTTTCTCACTGGAAGGAACTGGGAGATTAAAATTCAATGTTTGATCTTCATGGTGAATTTCTTTCCTAGAATGTCAAAACTGAGAATACTAATCCTTCTTTCCTTTTAAAGCTTTCATGGATCCTTGCTATCAAACCGTAATTCGCATTAGCCACGCTTTTATTTGTAATGTTTCCTGTATGTCCTCTGTCTCCCTCAAGTTTGCCATAGCAGTTTTAAATCCTTAGTATGGCAGTCTGGTCTGTTTTCAGCATCTTCTTTTCTCAACTTGTCTGTACTTTTTTTTTTTTTTTTTTTAAGACAGCATAGAAAAAAATGCATATTTTGACAGATGTTAAAACTGTTTTGCTTATGCAGTGTTTTGGATTTTATTTTTGTGGAATTCTGTCTTTTTAAGTATGCTGCAATATTGTACTCCTGTTTTACAAAGGTGTGGATAGACAGCAAGAAGGAAAGTTCTTTTTTCAGTGAGGCAGAAACCTGTGAAGACACGGGAATTTCCTTTTTTCTTAAAAGTATAATAGGAAAAGTTCAGCTGGGCATAGTACATAGACAGACAGACTCCTGCAATTCAGAGTAGAGCATACAGAGTGAGGCACAGCAAAGAAATACGTAGAATTAAAAAAAATTGCAGCCAAGCCTCCAACATGACAGAGAACACGCTATTCCTAGAATCCAGAAGAATTGCATGGGTTTACTGCACAGCAGGAAGTGAAAAGTTTCTGGATTGATAGCAGCCTGGAGAAAAGCACTTACTCTACAAGATGCAGCAGATAAGGAGGGTTTTATTTTTAAACCCTCATATTTTAATTTCTCATTCTGAACTTTTGAAAGAGGGATTTAAAAAGTTTATATTGAAATAAACCTTTTTTTAAAAAAAAGTTGAAAGCTTTTGAAGTTATTGGTGTCTTCAAGGACAAGAAGTGTTGGTATATTTACAGCAAAATGCTGGCTGACTCCAAAGTGAAAAATACTTATATTTGTAGGGAGTCTCTCCTCTCTCTTTTCCTTTTCCTTTTTTTTTTTTTGGGGGGGGTGCTGTCTCCTTTGTCGGTTCGAGAATCATGGGTTCCTTTGACTATTTTGCATACGTAATGACATTAGCATGGCAATGTGTCCCCTTCTCTGTGTCTCTAGTGTGTAATGCTAAAATCTGTTTTTATAGTGGCATCCTTCCTCTTTTCTCCCATAGCTACACTGCCGTAGATAAAGGCATTGCATAAAAGTAGCAAGCAAGAAAGCTTTAAGTGACTTGGGTTAGCACTTCATGCATTCCAAATTCCAGAATTTTTATCCAATGTGGAATTGCAAGGTTGAGACCAGGGGAAGTAAGGCCTTTCGAAACAATAATGAGAAGTATTGAACCTTTCAGGGCCTCAGTGCAATGAGTTGCAAATGACGAGCATTCCCAATAGGAAAGCATATTGTATGGATCATGGAGTTTCTTCCTCTGTTAATAGTACCTGAACTTACCTGAACTGTGGCAGAAGATCAGTATCTCATGTCTAGAACAGGTGAACCTGAGGCTTTGGTTTCATAGAAGGGTTTGAATAACTTGATACTCACTGTGAATGGAGGGAATAGAGAACATCAGCTAAAAAATAGGGTAAGTCAATCACGGTGCATGATCATTACCTCCTGTAGCACGATCATAGAGACTGAATTTGATCTCTTCATGTTTTACTCATTTAGATAAATGAACTTGCATTACCATTTGCTTCTGAGCGTCCCACTTTTTCTTGCTTTATTTCTTAACCCTCATATACATTTACTGTAGATTTGCTTCTATATTATGGAAGATACTGATGGGAAAAGCTAGTATTTGATAGTGTTTATACATAAATTAGAAGAGTTGAACAAAAGTTATTTTTACATTCTTCTAATATATTTAATGCAAGTTACATGAAGTTCAATACCAAAATTGAAATAATATATAATTATATATTTATATAATAAATAAATATTTATTTATTATATTACCAAAATAATAAAAAAGTCCATTATTTGTCATTTAAATGGACTTTAAATGACAAATAATAAAAATACAACATTTTTGTGAGGGTAGAAGAATAGTGCCAGGTTAGAATGGTGAGGAGAGGCTAGTTCTGTATGTGCAGAGATATTACTTTATCATTGATACACTGTATCAATCTCGCTAAGATTCTTTAGACAAAAGAAATTGAAATTTAAATTATCCTAAATTTCATTTGGCTATATTTATAGGTTTAAATAAATCAGATTGAGAATTAAGTTTCATCCAGTAAAAAGAAATAGAAAAATCCATTTTATACTTTCAAAACAAAATTAAAAGTTTCTCTAAAATACAAATAGTTTACCAAAAGAAAGATGAGTTGTAGTCAGTGTGCGTACACACAGTCACAGGAATGTTTTGGGTTGTTTGGGTTTTTTAAATTATGGATTATATTTGTAAATATAGGCTACAACTTGTTTTTCTTTCTTCGAAATCCAGTTTTAAGGCTACAACTTTGTGTCCTGGTTTTCTTAATGTTTTATTAAAATAAAACACAATATAAATAATTTCTGGAAAGGCTTAAAATCGAAAAAGTTAAATGTCTGAAGTTATAACCAAGAAAACACAGTGTAGTGAGTTACCTGATTTCTTGAGCAAGAAACCTTTATTTTAGCTGCCTTTCTATTTGGATAGCAAGTGGTTGAGATTTAGACTGGTGCTTTTTCTGTTTGTCATTGAGATATTATTATGCAGCCACTTAAAATAATAAAATTTTCAGTATTTTGTTATCCAAATTATAACTCAAATTACACTTGGCAAAGACTTTTATTTGCCATTTATTTTCTCTTCCCATTTCTTGCTTTCTTACTGTTCTTTTCTCCGTGTGGGGGGGGGGTTTGTTTGGAGTTTTTTCCCCCTTGTCCCTTTGGATCAGATTTTTGCCCTGCATTTTTTTCATTCTGCAGTCACTTTAGATTTTGAAGATCTGTCTTACTGTTTGCGTAGTCTTCTAGTGGTATTAATTCCCATTCAGCTACCAGGGAGAACTTAACATCGCTCATGGCTTGCTGCATTTTTTTTTCTATTTTTTTTTTTTTTTAAACCAACATAGTCTTCTATCCTTCAAAGTAAGTCAACGTTCCCATATTCACTTTTTTGTAATTAGAAACACGGCATACTGAAGGAGCTTATATGCTGGTTTTGGCAAATACTTACAGTATCCATCTTACATTTATAATATTGGATATCTCTGCTGAAACTCTTGCTGGCTTAAGACATGAGTGGAAGTTTAAAAAAGCAGTTGTTCTGTCAACCCAAATTTTACCCAACCATTTTGCGGTTGGTATTGCTGTTTTTACTGAATTCAAGGGAAGCATGTTAAAACGGCAAAGAAATTATTGGGAAGATCACTGATTTTACTGAAGTTTTCCTGATCTGTTCTGAAGGAAGATCTTGATTTAATATTTCTCCCCACCCACATAGAAATGCTCTTTTAAAAGGAGTTCAGCTATAGACAGATAGTTTGTATTTAGATGACTGGCATGGAAAAAAAAAAACCTTGAATGACAAGCTCTTTTTGAGAGAATATTTACTAAAGACAAATTTGATAATCTGTCAAAAAAAAGCTGTTTTCTAAGAGTCGTCCATCTTCCAGCAGAAAGGATCTGGTAGTTGAAGAGCAGAAATAAAAGTTGCTCTTTACTTTTTTAATAGTTTGGTTGCTAGTCAAGTTCAGTATTTTTTGTATTTTCAGTCAAGACCTACTATCTGGGGAAACTGGTTGTGTTGTGCCTGTTATCCTCCTCAAATGAATCAGCCTGGTTGTTTGTCCAAGGACACTAAGAGATGTCAGTCATGTGCTGCAGTAGTATTTTAATGAGCACATGCAAAGTTAACATATTGTAGTATGCTTTGATCCATTTTGGATGTTTGTATTCAGAAATAAAATTTCCACTGTAATGAAGACTACTCAAGAGTCAAGTTGCCAGTACTTCTGCCAATATAAACTTATCCAAGTTATTCCAAAGGTCAAGGAGATCAAAGGCTGTATAAAATAGATGACAGTAATTTTATTACTGGAGGATATATCACAAGATCTCCAGGAGCTAATAAAGGAGGACTAAAAACATTGCTGAAGAAGCTTCACAGGGATTTGTTCTGTGGCACAAGTAGTACTGTTGCTGTTACACCCGAAGGTCTGTTGGCCAGTCAGAAAGAGTGAGAAAACGTGGTGCAGTAGGACATGCCTGCTTTTTTTCACTGCAGCGGCTGCCATTAGAAAGTCTGCTGGGATCTAACTGCTCTGGCATCAAATTTGGGGAATACTGTGTCTGTGCACAGGGCACAAACCTGAGAGGGGTGATATATTGCAGCATCAAAGTCTACTGGTAAGTAACTCATTTTCATACCTGCTAATCTAATTTCTCAAAGTCCAATGACATACCAGTCCAGACAACTCACTGTCTTGCTACAGTACTGACCATTTGAGAGTTCCCTTTTATTTTAGAGTTGCTCTTACAGATTTTAGTTATATTCATGTATGCTATCAATTTGAGTTTGCATTCCATATTTCCTGTCCTAAATAAGGTTTTTAAAGCTTGTTCTTTCTTATTCAAATGTTTTTATTTTTTTTTTAAGCTTTTATTTTCACTTTTACTTTTCACTACTCAGGTAGTTCTTGAACTGGAGCACTCATCTGATATAATTCCCTTTCTTAGGGAATTAGTCTGTTTGGTTTATTTCCTGTCTTCATCTGCTGGTAGGAGGGCAAATTGCCAACTGGACTGGCATTTTCTGGATTTGGAGAAATTAAACTTGGAGGTAAGAAATTACTGGTTTTTCATAGGTATAATTGGAAACAGAACTGACTTTTTGTTTATTAAACAAAAAATCTGTGTGAATTAGTTTATCAGAATAGGCTTCAGATAGCATGAATCTGGGGAAACTGGAAATCCCAGCTAACTGAAATGAGACCAGAAATTTTATGTGGTTACCAAGATACGGCTTTTCTATATTAACTTGGACTAAACTTGAGATTGATTTTTATTTACTTATTTATTTTTAAATTCTCAGAGGTGTTATAGTTACCGTATAGTCAGTGACCAAAGGTAGTCACCTTTGTGTATCATTTCCATTTTTTGTGCAGGAACCCCATGTACAGGCTGTCTTTTTGTCCCTATCCCACACTATGAACAAGCAAATCACGTCAGGTCACAGTTTCAAGATAAGTGAAGACACATAATGTGTTTATTAAAAGGAGTAATCTCATATCCTTTTGAGAGGTAGCTGAGCTGCCAAAAGCGATGCTAGTGCACTCAGAACTGTTTGTGGGGTTAGCTTATGAATGAAAAATTAAAAAAAAAAAACCTTCTTTAAAAAACAAACAGTTGTAAATTGACTGTTTTCATGATCCACTTTGAGAGTGGCTCCTACACGATTGTACCAGAACAACTGAAAGGGCAACATACTGTGGGATGGAAATGAGCAGTAATTTGTCAACTGCATTTTATTATTATGTGTGTACCATACATAATGATATTCTGCTTATGCTTAGTAAATAATCTCCAAATAATAAATCATGAAAAAAAATCTCAAAATAATATAAGTTAGGGAAATCAGCAAGTAAATATTCTGGAGAGTACCTGACAAAGACAGGGCCAGTGAACACTAGTGGAGAAGGATGTTTATTATTGGAAGACTTTACTCATCCCACTTCTCCCTACTTCTTAAATACACAATTAAAGGACTGAAAGTCAGAAGCATGCAGTGACATTTCTGGGAATAGCTGTATAAACATGATGTTAATACTTTGTCTGTTGCTGTTATTCTTGAATAAAAGTAAGTAAATTTGCAGGCCTGAACAGAGCATATCCGAAGTGTCTGTACTTCAAGCAGACACTTATTCCGAACTTGGGAGTATGTTTGTATTGATTAGTTAATGAATCATCAGTATTCTTTTGTAATAGGCAGGAATTCATTAGCAGGATGTTTTCACTGAATACTTTTCGTTGTTTTCTCAGAGAAGCTTAATTTAAATAGCAGTTCCTGATGTAGAGAACAAAAAATATAAATGTAAGCCAAATATTTGTTAGTTTTTAATGATGTATTCTAGTATTAAGATTATGTTCTCATCTCTTTTGCTGCTTGTTTTTCCTAACAAGTTATTAGCTGCAGTAGTATTTTGAATTTGTATGGAATTTTTCTTTCTTTTTTTTTTTTTTTCACATTAAGGAAAAAAAACCCCACAATTTAAAGGTCATAACTTCAACAGGGTATCCTAGGCTAACATGGGGAGACAGTGTATATTATACTTCTCTTACATATGTGCATCATGGAAAAATCTATGCTGTGAAGTAATGCAAAGGATATTTGATCATTTTAAAAGCAATTTTTTTCTCCAGCATCACCAATCCCTCTCTCCTGTAATAAATCCCAACACGGGTTTTGCTGGGTTTGCCTTACCAATTTTCAGTATGAAAATAGCAATTCAGCAATTACTTCCAAAGGAATTAGAAATATTCTGTCTCTGCCTGCCATCTCTTCAGTATTTCTTGATTTTTTTTTAATGTTTTTCAGAACTTTAAACGCAATATGAAGTTATCTTATAAAAATATTTGTTGGTGGGAGGACTGCTTAGGGCACAAATATTGAGAGCAGGAGAAAAATAATTGTTTTCATTCTGCAGATCACAAAAGAGAGCTTCTGCTACTTTTTGCTAACATGATTATAAAGAGATGGAAATGATTGTAGGTAGAGAAGATACCAGTTAGTGGGGGGGAAGGGAGAAGTTCACAGGGTTTCAGACAACCAAGAATTTTTTCATGCCTAGATTAGGTGATGTACCATAAATCAGTTTAACCCCTTGCCTCTCATAATCAATTCTTGCATATTCTCCCTACTCTACACAAAACTTTCTGCACTCTGCAGTCTCACCATGTTATTCCAGGATACCATATTCAGCCATATCTCACACACTGCTTTTTAATTCAAGAAATAATCATAGAATCTCTTATTAAGATCCACTGTATTCTCCATGTACTAACTACCTTCTTGAGATTACATTTAGAAGCCATTGTTTTTATCTTCTTTTTGGCTTTCAGGAAGAAAAGGAGTTAACAGCTTGTTGTATGTGTGTGTTTGCTTGTTTTCACTCAAACTTGATCGTATTTTCTTCTTTTGTGTCTCTGTCTATAGTAGACCCTTTTGTCTCTTGTACTTTTCCTCTTCCCTTTTTGGAATGTCCTTGCTTTTACTCCTGTATTAAATGGCTTAACATATTGTCTGCAAACCTTATTTTGTATCATCCTTAAATCATCACAGCTACAAAACAGATAGAACAGTATTTTATTGAATTTTATTTAAAAATAGAACTGCATACTTTGTTATCTTTGGTGTTATTCTTATTATATATTATGGATTTTGTTCCATATAAGTTATGCTTATAAGTTATCAGGTAATATCCTTCATAAAATCTAGGCTTTGAGTCTTGGTTTACAGGCATTCAGGTCATTCTGGTTTTCAGTTTGTGTTTCTTGCCAATGGTTCATTCTCAGGCACAGAAGCAACAGAATAAATTCTGTTTGTACCTAGGCTATTCCAGTTTAGTAAGTTTTACTACAGACCAGCATTTTATACAGAAGCTTATATATCACATTACATTATTTTTGTGTGAACTTTTGGTAACACATTAAAATATTTCCCAGTCAAGGCCCAAAGAGTTCAGTAGTTCCCTTTTTTATATGTGCGTAAATAACAGAAAACACTAATTTTGCATTTTGTTCTTGAATATTTTGTGAAACTTGTAAATTTCACTAATATCCCTATTTGCCATCTGTACCTCTCCACCAGTTCTTCATTTCTTATTTTTGCTCTGTGAAGACTTTATTCTTATTTTTTGTCTGTAAGTTTTTATACGCCAAACTTATTTTGCTATGCTAGCAGATAAATAAGTTTTAATAGTGATATTCTTCTTTTGGTTAAACAGCCTGACACTAAACACGTAGAGGAAAGCTCATAATCTTCATTGCACTTATTGTGATCATTAAGAAAAGTTCTACTTTCAAACCCTGCAGTACGGCAGCCTAGAGTTGGCTGGCACTAGTTACGATGTTCGCATTCTGAGGAACAAGAGTGCTACGGTAGAAATTCAGTCTGCCTGGGGTAAAATAAATTGCTGTCTTTTAAGATCTCTTAACTTCTAGAAAGAGTTCCTCTTGTCTGACCAAGAGCAGGACAGCACTCAGTAATCTTGTGCAGCATTTTTTCACATTGTTTTGAAATCTGTATGCTTTTTTCATTACAACTTGATCATATTTCCTTCCTTTTTAACTCCTTTCTATAGTAAATGCTTTTATCTCCATTTGTTTTCCTTTTCCCAGTTTTGAATATTTGTAGCAGGATCATTTTTGCCTCATGGTGATTAAGAGTTTGAGGATGATGTATGCTGTGTAGATGTGGTGCTTAGGGATGTGGTTTTGTGGTGGACTTGGCAGTGTTAGGTTAACGGTTGGACTCAATGATCTTAAGGGTCTTTTCCAACCTAAATGATTCTGTGATTCTGTGCAGTTTAATACTTTGACACTTAAAATTCTGGTTAATATGCATAAATTGATATTGCCTTTGTCTTGAGAGAATTGCCGTTTGCAAGCAGTGCCTTTAATAAGTCTTTGCTGCAGTGGAATCTCATGATACTTTAAAAATGGCTGGAAGAGAGCAAACAGCTAAATAATCTACAAGGCTGAAAAAAACAATGGCAACTACCAGCACCTGCTGTGAATATTTTGCCTGACTTCCTATTGTCTATACTGCTATTTTATATATATTGAATACTGTATTTGGACTGCTTTATATATTAATTTTGGTTATTTTTACATATTTTTAAAGATTCAGAGTAAAAGCATAGAAGTTTTAAGAGCAGAACAGTTACTTCTGTATCCTACTTGATGCTTGGTTTTCTTTCTGAGCATGGTGGAGTGGTTTAAGTAGTGATCTACTGGAACTGCCTTTAAATGTTGTTATGCTAAAATCCCTGCAGCAGTTTGGTTAGGCTTTCTTTCAGAATTTCTTTGTCCAAACAGAAAGGGTGAAATTTCAGGTTACTATAGCGTAAAGATTTGTGGGAAAAGCCTCAATATAGAAACTTGTGTAAAATGCCAAAATTCCACTATTAGCAACTTGCCTGTAGGTGTGTGGTTTTGCCGTCTTTGCTCAGCATGTTTATTTATTAATAACTTAAGACTGCTGCTGAGTTGTGTGGTGATAACATATAGGAGTTGTCCAAATGGGAATGTACACATACGTGTTATATGTGTATGAATTTGCATTTAGTTACTGTGTGCATAGTTGGTAGCATAAACTGTGTCCTGTTATGAAACTTCTATGAAACCATACAAGAAGTCCTTCTGAATAAGAAGTTCTCATAAGAACTTGCTAAATCACTGTTTCAGTTTCCTCAAACCAACAAGCCTTTAGCAGACCTGTTTAAAGCTTGATATACCCCATGGGATTAGGGGAATTACATGGGGAAGCGAATGCCATACAGGACATTTGAAATTATTGAGAGCTTTGTGTTAACAAAGTGGTTATTCCTACAGACCCCTTAGAGAGGAGGGTGAGAGAGGAGGTCCCAGGGTAGAAAAGATGATTGTTTACTTGCATGAATGCTGGGGGAATTTGTCATCTTGAGAAAAATTTCTTGAAAATAATTTTGGTCACTGTGGTCCTTCACCACCTTCTCTTGCAAAATTGCTGTGCATGTCTTCTCTCTCAAACTCAGCTGCTAAAAATTCCTTACAGAACTTGCTATTGTCTTACCTTGTTTTGTGGGGAATTTTGGCTCTTTGAATGGCATTATGTGCCCTTACTGAGGTTCTTGTCTAAACAGTTCAGATACCACCAGAATAAAAACTGGACTATAAAAACAGACCTGTTGACAATGTTATCTGTGAATTCACATAAATGTATGTGTACCGTGAATAGTTATTTAATTTGCTATGCAGTTTGGCATTTCAGATAACAACATGGCATTTGGCTTTGAACTCCTGAGTACATTTGGCATGGAGATATGTAACATTAGCCATTTACTTCAGGCCAGAGATAGTCAAACTTGTTGTAAAGCAGCATTTTACTGTTGCCTAGTATTTCATGGATTGGAGGATTTATGGGTTAACAAGCAATATTACTTCTGTTTCTAGAGTTACTCTACAGCAGTATAAGGGTAGGTTGGAGGTTGCCTTGTACTATTGGAAAAAGGTTGATCCTGTCTTGGAGCCTGAAGAACCATGTACTTTACTTACACTTGACTTTTGGCAGATGATTTCCAATATTGGCATATTAGCTTCCTCATTTCCAGAATTTTAGAATACCAGTCTGTTTCACAGGAATACGAGGCAAAACTAATTTGAACATGTAAGGTACTCAGTTAACACATTTTCTGTAATTTAAAAAATAAATCACTATAAACTGTAAGGTGGTAGAAAACGGAATAGCTATGTGTTATATTTTACCTGGAAGCATATAGTGGAATTAACATGTCTGGTTTTTAGTTTATTCTGCAAAAGTATTGGTGGGGGAAGGGAGTGTGATCAAACTGCAAAAAATATTGCAGGGGGACACAGGACATGAGGACATCACGTTCCCATAGTTGGTTTGCAAATAGTTGGACTGTTAATTACCATCATGCTGGCAGAAAGAAACTTTAGAATGCAGTTGCTTTTTTATTGCTTTTGCAGAAAGATTCTAATTTCAACTTTGTTCCTAACTGCTTCTCAATAGGTTTAAAAGATGCTTTCCCGAGGAAAAATGAACAGTTTAAGATGCTTTATGAAAATTGCAATCTGTTGGTCATTCAAAGTATAACAACATCCTGGTCAGGATTATTTGTCCTGGTTTTCTTTCTGTACTTTGAGGAATTGCATTTAATAGACTGAGATTTACTGCTTTTTGAATTCACAGAACTGTGCTGAAGAATAATGACTTGAGATCAAGACAAGAATTAACTACTCACCTCACCAATCAGTGGCCTTCCCCAGGAGCTCTGGATGTCAATGCTGTGGCCTTGGACACTCTACTCTATAGAAAGCACAATCAAGAATGGGATGAGTAAGTTGACTATTTATTTTGATTCACCTTTAGAGGAACAAGGAAACTCAAAATTATACATTTCCCTTAGCATGCCCTTAAATGTATCCTATTGGAATTACCTGTTACAATGTACAAGGATCAGTTGGCAGAAAAAATCAGTTTCTCTCACATACCATAAAAATTTCCTTCCTTTGGATTAATTAAAAAAAAAAAAAAAAGTCATCATTGCTTTAGGAAAAAACAGAAGAAAGGCTGAGAGAGTTGAGGTTGTTCAGCCTGGAGAAGAGAAGGCTCCAGGGAGACCTTATTGCAGCCTTCCACTTGCAGTACTTAAAGAGGACTTGGAGACAAACTTTTAGCAGGGCCTGTAGTGATAGGACAAGGGGTAATGGTTTTAAATTAAAGACAGTAGATTTAGACTAGATCTGAGGAAGACATTTTTCACAATGAGGGTGGTGAAACACTGGAAGAGGTTGCCCAGAGAGGTGGTAGATGCCCCATCCCTGGAAGCATTCAAGGTCAGGTTGGACAGGGCTCTGAGCCACCTGATCTAGTTCAAGATGTCCCTGCTCCTTGCAAGGGGGTTGGACTAGATGGCCTTTAAAGGTCCCTTCCAACCCAAACTATTCTATGGTTCTATGAAATAGAGTGTTTAAGAGAAGAAAGATTAACTACCTAGTTATTTTAGAAAACTTTTTAAGGAGAATTGAAGGTATCTACTTAGATCGTTACATGTGTTACTGCTAAACATTATTTGCTTTGCAGGAAAAGTTTTCAAAGTCTGGACCAACTTTCAGCAGAAGTTAGTCTTTCTCAATCCTCTCTGGATCCAGGTCACTCACAGGATGGGAAACAGGATGGAATGAACTTACTAAATGAAGGTACAGAGCCAGTCTAGTAGCTTAATTTTATTTTTTTCTTCATAGCTCTGATCTTCAGTCCCTGTGAGATGAAATTTCAGTGTGAACAAAATACTCATTGAACAGCACATTTTCTTATTGTTATGCAAATTGTTTCTGTTTCCCTAAGGACTATACTTCAAATAAGTTTGGATTTATGAAGGTGCCCACCCCGCTCAATAATTATAAGACTTTGTGCTCTATTTAAAGCTAAGCTTCAAGTACGTTGCATATCTTCCTTCTCCATCACAGAACCAGAGAAAGCGCAGCTACAAGGAGGATCTTTTGTCATGTCTCTGCTATAACTAACTGAAATCTTTTGAGTTCTTTAAGTTTCCTTTTTTGTTTCTTAAAAGAAAGATTAAAGGCACTGGATTTGCAACTACCACTGTCATTCTTACATCTTGCATTCAACATTTATCTGTGGAGATGCAGCCTGACACTGTTTCTGTTAAAATAGAGAGATGAACATGATATGAACCATGCTAATGTATAAATGTAATACACACACACACACACACACCCTCCTTCGAAAATCTGTATGCTTATCAAAGCTTAGCTGCTCCATCTTGTGGGCAATTGTGAAAAGCAGAAAAATGCTGGAAGACTTCTGAAATAGTAGTATTTTGGGTACAGAATGTAAATTGCTATAAAAAAAGCCTTTTTGTATCTAATCAAATGTTAACTTTAATTAGACATGACAATACAGAGCCTTAGAAGTTCATAACTGCAAAGATTTTTTGTTTTCTAAAATATCAAGGATGTAAAATTTAGAACTTTTTTAAAAATTGTAAACAGCCTTAAAATCTAAATTGTTTCAAGTTAGCACTGTTTTTTTTTCAATATTAATCATTTGCAGTTATGTTTTATCTTCTGTAAATTAAGGTGGCAAAACTACTGATAATAATACTTTAGGTTTTGATTCCAAGACTCTGTCTTTAAAGGTAGCATAACATCTCACTTCTGAATTAGTGAGGTTCATCAGTACCTAAGCGTTAATAGAATTTTTTAAGATGGCGTGTGATCCTGCAGTTAAAATACCTCTGGTCTAACTCTCAGTATGGTGGTTTTAATTAAATATTAGAAGTAATAACCTTTCACATTGCTATTAAGCCCACTTGTGTAGTCAAATTGTCAGCTTCAACACTTGTTGAAATCAGGGACTGTGCCCAAACAGTGTTACACTGCTCTTTGTGTATTTTATGTCCTCAAACTGAATGCAGCCTTTAAAGGATAGTTTTTATGGGAATAAATATTTTTCTGAAAGTGAAGACATTTTAAATGAGTTAATCTAGTTCATTCTTTAGGGAAAGCTATTCAATCACTTGAAAAAAGCTCAGTAGAGGTGAGAACTAAAATCTGCTGGAAACTGCTAAGAAGAACCATAAATGATACAAGAGAGCTAGATGTCTTGATGTCCTTTTTTTTTTTTTCCCCCCATAATGAATTGTTGGGCAGGGCACGGTTTGGGTTGCTTGTGAGGAAATGGCCTCAAGTTGCACCAGGGCAGGTTTAGATTGGATATTAGGAAAAATTTCTTCACCGAGAGAGTGGTCAAGCATTGGAACAGGCTGCCCAGGGAAGTGGTGGAGTCACCATCACTGAAGTATTCAAAAAACGTGTGGATGTTGCGCTTTGGGACAAGGTGTAGTGGGCATGGTGATGTTGGGTTAACAGTTAGACTTGATGATCTTGAAGGTCCTTTCCAACCTTAATGATTCTGTGATTCTGTGATTTATAGATGTGATTTTAAAAAACTCCAGTATACTGGCCTTTCAATAAAATCTTGTGCCTGTGACCTGTTAAAGTTCATTTTTATCTCTAGTTTAAGGTGATCTTTTCTATTCTGCAGATGAACCAGGAGGAGGAAATAGGGAGATGCTGGTAGATCAAATTCTTTATAATATAATTTATTAGCAGAGTTGGCACAAAATAACTTGAATGGATATTCTGAGAAGGGAAGACATAAATAGATAGAGAAATTGTCCAATGCAGTCTTATACCTATAGGTAT
Source organism: Phaethon lepturus (assembly GCF_000687285.1). Taxonomy (NCBI): domain Eukaryota; kingdom Metazoa; phylum Chordata; class Aves; order Phaethontiformes; family Phaethontidae; genus Phaethon; species Phaethon lepturus. The sequence goes on from NW_010522887.1 coordinate 51,540, forward strand.
GTTTCACTTCTGTTTAATGTCTTTATCAGTGATCTGGATGAGGGGACCGAGTGCTCCCTCAGTAAGTTCGCAGGTGACACCAAGTTGGGTGGGAGTGTTGATCTGCTGGAGGGTAGGAGGGCTCTGCAGAGGGATCTGGGCAGGCTGGATCGATGAGCCAAGGTCAACTGTATGAGGTTTAATAAGGCCAAGTGCCAGGTCCTGCACTTGTGTCACAACAACCCCATGCAACACTACAGGCTTGGGGAGGAGTGGCTGGAGAGTTGCCTGGCAGAAAGGGACCTGGGGGTGTTGCTCAAGCCATCTCAACATGAGCCAGCAGTGTGCCCAGGTGGCCAAGAAGGCCAACAGCGTCCTGGCCCGTATCAGAAATAGTGTGGCCAGCAGGAGCAGGGAAGTGATTGTGCCCCTGTACTCGGCACTGGTGAGGCTGCACCTTGAGTAGGGTGTTCAGTTTTGGGCCCCTCACTACAAGAAGGACATTGAGGTGCTGGAGCATGTCCAGAGAAGGGCGATGAAGCTGCTGAAGAGTCTAATGCACAAGTCTTCTAAGGAGCGGCTGAGGGAACTGGGGTTGTTTAGCCTGGAGAAGAGGAGGCTGAGGGGAGGCATTACTGCTCTCTACAACCACCTGACAGGAGGTTGTAGTGAGGTGGGTGTTGGTCTCTTTTCTCAAGTAACAAATGATAGGACAAGAGGGACTGCTCTCTACAACCACCTGACAGGAGGTTGTAGTGAGGTGGGTGTTGGTCTCTTTTCTCAAGTAACAAATGATAGGACAAGAGGGAATGGCCTCAAGTTGTGCCAGAGGAGGTTTAGGTTGGATATTAGGAAAAATTTCTTCACCAAAAGGGTTATCAAGCATTGGAACAGGCTGCCCAGGGAAGTGGTTGAGTCACCATGCCTGGGAGGTATTTAAAAGCTGTGTAGATGTGATGCTTAGGGACACGGTTTAGTGGTGGACTTGGCAGCACTAGGTAAATGGTCAGATTTGATGATCTTAAAGGTCTTTTCCAACATAAACGGTTCTGTGATTCTGTCTTAACTGTCAAGTGTTTTTGGATGACAGGGCAGATACTTGCACTGCCATTGTAGGGCATTTTCCTGTCGTCGGAGCCTAATGCACTTCAAATTACCAAGGTTTAGAAAACAAAGCATGTTTATTTTTAAATAAATATATCCCGATTCCAGTTAGTTCTACTCCTTTCTGGGGGATTTAAAATTAGATCTCTGGTACTGACGTTGTGTTGGTAACATCACTTCCATTTATATATGATGTACTCTACTAAATCCAGTGCTTGAATTGGTCCCTTCTGTTTACCATGTGGTCAGTGGAGCCTCTGAATCTCCTTCTGTAGGAGCCCGACCACAGCCGAGCCTGTAATACAGGGGTAGGGGTCTCTTCACCACCTTGACAGGAAAGGTATGGCATAAATGACGTATGACAAAATTCCCCATTGCATTTATGAAGTATGCATGTGCTGAAGCAGTAATATGTCATTTATAATAGTGTAGATGAAACAATTTTTTCCTATTCTCTCCCCCCCCTTTTGTGGTCTGGTCATCTTGTGCTGTAAAAATTACTAGCTTTTAATTAATGTTTTTCTTAACAGGGAAGGAAGACACTCCATCGTTGCTTGGTCTTTGTGGTTCTCTTACTTCAGTAGCAAGCTACAAATCTCTCACAAGTCTGAAATCTAGTGAATATCTTGCAAGTCCCACAACAGAGATGACAAGTCCAGGCTTAACACCGTCTTGAGATATACACAAGAAGGAAGAGCTTTGTGTTGTATGCATTTGGTTTATGTTCCATAAAATTACTTGCAATGAAGACTACTAGTTCTAAGTTGAAAATAAGCTGCTTTATTTTTTCTTTTCATGTTTACCTGTTTAATTGACAAATTCTGTCACTTTTCATTCACCTTTTTTTTCCCCCAGAGGACTTTTCAGATTTTTTGTTTTAGTCTTGGATTATTTAAAGCTCTTGGTCAGGTACAGGGCACATAATCTGATGCTCATGACTGATTTTTAAAATGAAACAGTTGGAAAAATCCAAAAAATCCACCTACTTAACTGCCATGACCTTTGTTTCTCCTTGCAATGGCCTGGCCCTACTCTAGCCATGGTGCTTCTCTGCAGTGCTGTAAATCTCTCTCCACTCTTGCAGAGCAGACAGGGAATCCTTAACACCAGCCTTTGTAGGCAAAGAAATATTCTACCTAAAAATCCAGCTTTTCATCTGTGTATGTTGCATAGGACCTCAGATACTGTCTTTAACCTATCAACAGCTCTTCTCAAGTTGACTCAATGTTAGATTTTGCATTCCTGTTAGTATCATGGCACTTCGAGGGTGTCTGAATCGCACTGAAGAATCACACTGAAACACCCTTACTAATTCTTGAAGTTGCATGTGAATAACAAATGTAAGTTGATCACCTAAATCGAGCATACTTGGCAGTTTGTAAATGCTGAGGAACGCACTAAATGATTTTGAGTGACCCAAGTTACAGATAATCTAACATTATAAGAGAAATTTCTTGGTTAATTGGCCTTGATCGAAAGATGAGGACTAAGGGTGGTGGGGTTAGCACCTTGGGAAGTTTGGATTGTGTGTTTATTGGCAAGATCCTGAGAGTGAAAAAGGGGAAACAAAGGCAATGTAATGACAGTATTGTCCTGTTAAAGATTTTTCTCATTCCTGTAGTAGTGCAATAGGTAACCTTCTTGATTAGGTAATAAGGCAGACCTTATTTAAGTCAGTTTTCTCAAATTACTTGCCATTGATTTAAATGCAGGTGGAAAAAAGGAAAAAGGGAGACATTTTTTAAATGACACTAACTTTCCAGATTACCCCACAGTTTCAAAGTTTGCAAATTAATTTTTGAATTGCAAACTATATTCTTAGTTCTTTGTAAGATACAATGGATCCTTTATCTGAATTTTGCTAATCAAGGTAATGCTTATCAGTATGATTAGTAACTTTTTAAACAAAACTTAAATGCATGTAAGTACGTTGTATTTATAAGTGCTAGGGAAAATGCTTTTTTGTGCCAAAGAAGTTTCATAAATTGTTTACATGAGTAGTTGCAATACAAGACAGATTTTTAATTATTGCTTACTCTTAGATGTTTACAGTACGTCACTACACTCTGTACGGTTTTAGTTGAGTTGCCTCTTGTAACGGTACCTTGGCACTACTACTGGTCATCTGAGGGTGGGCTTGAAAGAAAGAGGATTCATTCTTACCTTTGCTAAAAACTACAGGAAACATTCAGCCTTTGTAAGTACGAGGCTACGCACCTCTGGAGCTCAATGCAGTGTTGGATTTAACTGGAGGAGGTTCAAGATACATCTCCTCAGCTCTCTAGTCCACAGTGCTAGAGGTTACTGCATCCAGGGCGGGGTAAACAACTACTGATGACATTTTAATGCAGATTTTTAAAGCAGCTTAGCAAAATCCACTAGACCTTGTCTTTCAAGCCCTCATGTACCCACCCAGTTAATTTCTCTGTAATAAATTCTGACCATTAAATCCTTCCATACACTGTCAGCATGTCCATTACTTCATGTAACAGGCTTTTTTGTTATCACATTAAGCACCTGTTCTCTCATGGCAGTTGAGTAACATTATTAAATACTCATTTGTAAAGGAGAGATGCATTTTTACTACAAACACAATGAGGGAATCTGAGTTCCACAAGTTAACGTTCTGCATCAAGGTACAGTGATTTAATCGGTCTTGTTTGCTGTTAACCACTTCTACATCCCACTACGTCAATATTTTGGAGGGGGCAATAACCATGATCTTCAGTCATGTTTGCTGATGGCTCTTTTCTTGGAGCTACTGGTATGGAATTCACATGTCATTTAACTGCAGTCTTTTATGTGGTCTGACACCACTGTGAGTTTCTGGGTGTCATTTTGTGCATGGGAAATCAGTTATGTGTGTCTTTCTCAGTTCTAAACATCAGTCATTTTTCAAAAAATTTGAAAAAAAATGCCAAAACTGTATGTTTTGTTGCCTTGATGTTCCATAAATGTTGCATGTAAATTAAACATTTTGTATCATCGCTAATTACTAGCTTTGGTCTCTGTTTTAATAATACAGGATAACATATGACCATTTGGCAAATTACAGTATTACTGAGCTTATAGGAAATTCTTTTCTTGCAAAACAGGGAGACACTGTTTTTGTCGCTGGATTTCATTCAATGTGGTCCAAAAGCTGCAATTACTACTTTCTTTCTCTTTGGCCTCAATTTGAGTTTCTACTGTAAAATTACTTTGAAAATCACAATGGAGGAACAGTGTCAAATATCTCCTATGGCAGTACCTCTTGCTTGGACCGTGTGCTGCAACTTTGTGGCTAACATGTTTACAACTGGAGCATTTTTCAGCGTGTGATGAATTTTCACCAAGACCAAACACATGCTGGGGATACCTTCTTCATGGTAGAACAGGACCGAAGTCCATTTCTTGGGTAAAGCACATCCGAAAGTTGGTGCCTTTGTGACCTGACTACTGAGTTGCTTTTGTCCCAGCACACCCCCTCAGTACAATAAGCAAAAAATAAAATTCAACTACTTTATTGAAAATGCATGAAAGAAGGGGTGTAGTGAGGGTAGTTAAAAAAATAATTAAAAAAAAAAAATCACCCAGAGGCAGCTCTGATTGGGTAAGTCAACTATTGGCAAGAGAGATGCCGCAGCTGCTCACACCACGTGTGCAGCAGACAATGGCTGTGGCTGTCGTAGTACACTGAACGCGCTCTTGCCTTCAGATGGATACACGGCTGCGTCAAACAGGCACGGACCCGCTGGGGTTTATGCCAGCAAACTTGGCCTTCAAACCCGGGTGATCCCACACAGGCTGTGTGTGGGGAATGGTCCCTGGTAGGGCGCCTGGACCCCCCTTGGAGCTTTGTGATGGTGGCAGCTTGCACCTCCCAAAAAGGTGCAGAGCGTCCCTCCGGAACACCTGTGTGGGCAGCTGTCTTCAGTGCCTGGCTGGGCTTTAATTTCTTAGAGTATTACCTTAAGCTGAAAAGCCGCTGCAGCACCTATCAACGTACTCACCATGCTCTCTGGGTTCCTATTGAGCATGATGTACTTTTCCCAGTTTGAGCTAAAGCATTTTTCATTTTAACTAGACCTGAGAAGAAGACGAAGACTATTTCATAACATGTGTTTACACAAAATACAGAGCTGCAAATAACATGCACAGAATTAAACATGTATTAAGCAAGAATAAATAACCGTTTATTGAATTCATTCTATATCAACCTCCTTATGGAGGAATAAACATATCATACAATTGGAAGCCCAAAACATTTTCTAAATATCATTTTAAATACCCAACAAAAATGTTTAGTCAGGCTGAAAATTAATACAGTGGCACTCGTTATTCTTCATTGCTCTGTCCATCCCCAGTTTTTTTTCCCTTTTAATCATCACTGAGGAACAGTCAGAGCACTTTTTTTCCCCTCTCTTTCTTTCTTTTTTCTCTCTAGCTGCAAGAGAAGTCACAAGATCTTCAATGATAGTTTAAGGGTCACGTGTATTTTCTTAGTCTTCAGAAAAAAGAAAAAGTTAATTTATCCTTTGTGAAACATTTAAAAATGAAGCTGTATTTAGTTACTGAACGTAACGGCAGAAATCCACTGGGAGTTCTAGAAAATGTCTTGACAGATTCAAATACAGCACAGTATATTTCACCCTGTATTTTGAATTCACACAGTCAGATTAAGGAGAATTAGGGACGTTGGTTCATTTTTTCATTTAAACAAGAAAAGAAAGACTTTCCATATTCGTATGTGCTGATCATTATAGCACAAGCAGGAGCAACTTTAAACAGCCGTGGAATAATACCTGCCCGGAAGAGAAAGGAAAGTATTCACTGTCATTTCTTTTCAGACTGAAGTGCTGTAGTACAATTTAGTGGCTGCAATACACCGATACCGTAGTATATCGGCGTAGAACTGGGATTCTGCCTCCCCAAAATACTGAAATTACCAGCAGCAGATATTGCCATTGTTATAACCTTATGCGCTCACCTGCGCCGCCCTGTGGGGCCGGCCTGCCTCAAGTCCCTTCTGTCTCTGCCCCTTCCATCTCTCCACCAAGGTGGAGCACCTTGACCTGCAGGGCTACTTTGCTCCAGCACCCAAGAGGTGGCCCTGAGGGCAGGCTGTGTGCCCTCCCCGAAGTGTCATGCAAACTTGCTGCTCACGTGGGACAGAGAGAGGCTTGTGACCTCTCAGGTGGGACAACAAGAGGTTCAGGAAGCCCTGAACCCTGACATGGAAAAAGTCGGGGAGGATTTCAAGGCTGGAGCACCATGCTGGGCTGTACCCTCTGCTGTAGGTATGTGTCTCACACCTGCAAGCCAATTGTTAAGTAAAAGGTATGATTCCACTGCCACTATCTCCTAAGACCTACAGCACCTTTACTAGAATGGAAGGATCCTGGTCACATGTAGAAACCATAGAATTTAGGCGTTAAATGTCTCGCATTAGAATCAACTGTGATCTTGTCAGTGGAGTTTAGAAAGCAATTCAGCTTAAGCAGAGGTAGGAAAATAAGGCTGAATCCACTTGTCTACACACAGCTGTCTACGTCCACTTGAAATGCAAAGGCATTTGCATGGAGCTAGGGCAGATGAGGCACGACCTATGGAAAACTAGCAGGAAGCCAGGCAGAATGCCCCCAAGCCATCTCACCTACGTGTGGGCGACTGAACTGAGATAGTGGCTGATCAAGAGACTGTCTCTACACTCTGTTACACACGTGTTAAGACCTAAATGTAGGTATCCTAACCTATGAAGTACATTCCGCCCAAAATATCTAATAATATTGATATTTTCTGCCATCATGCATTCTGCTGGCATCAGTGTTCTGAAACATACAAATCCTGTTACCCAGCTATTGTCATCACTGTACAGCAAATACAGCAATTTAATCTCTTTCAGCAAATACAAACAAGTCTTGCGAGTCTTCAACCAACTTTGTAGCCATTCACACAAGGAAGCCCAACACAAGTCCACACTGGTAAGTAGCTGGGGTTTGGAATGTCTCTTGCAGTTGTTCTCTTAAGTATGAACTACTATATGCTATCTCAATATCATTTTAATCTCAGTGTCATCATTTCCTCCTTAGGTTGCCAGAGTCACACATGACAACACATGTGCATTACAAAGGACTTCTGTGCATGGCAACAACAGAGTATTAAAACCTCTGACAGAAGTCTAGCAGGATCCATGATAGCTGCTGCCAAATACCTACAAATCTATGAAAAAATTTCCATGTTGTTCTCCAAGAGAATATTCTGGTATCTGGCTAAATCCACCATGAATTATTGAAAGGACTGGTGATTATCTCGAAGGGAGTTAGTCCTTTTTGGTAACTACAGAAGTAGAACACTCCCTGAAAGATCTTAAGAATAAAAATAAATCCTCAGTTTCAGGCTGAGGTAACAGTGAGGGACTTATGCTCAATGCTGGAATGTCATTTTTCTGGTCTCATGTCACCCTTGCCAGCTCACAAAGTCCCTCTTCTGGCCAAGGCAGTTTGGTTATGCAGTGGAAAAGACACTCCTAAGTTTCAGAGGTCTCAGGAGCCTCTATGCTCACTCCTTGATGCCAGACAGTTCTCTTACAAATGAGCCATAATGATGAAAATAAGGAGGAATAATATTTCCTGCTGGACCTCTCAGCAAAATGGCCAGCTTCATTGCTGGAGGTTTTGAGTTAGTACCAAGAATTACGTCACATGATGAGGTAGGGCTCACTGGTATCAGAGAGTTTCCAGGACTTGAAAAAGACACCAGAAGGTATTCCTGGGGGTTTCTTTTCTGTTTTATAAATATGCAGGGTTTAAGTGGCCAAGATATTTTATGATGGTCAGGGATATATCTGTGCTGGTCAGCAGTAGAAATAACTACTGCACATAGTTCAGGGCTAAAAAGTGATCTTTGCCAAAGCTATCAAAAAGACGGAAAGACAGTCTTTAAGACAGTCCATGCAAGAAGAAAACCAAAATACATCAAGGAATTACACAGCTAAATGGGGTCTTAAGAGTGACATTCTGTCTTACCGAATGTCTCAGGGGAACTGAAACACCACCAGCTACATACTAAACTGTGTACTGATATGCTGAACACTGGACCCAGCTGAGCAGCAATGGTCCCTCGATAGGTTCAGTGAGGGTAAGAAAGTTGTGTACACTCAGTGTACACTCATGTGAGTACACATGAGATAGATAACATACCACTAAAATTTCAAAACTCTTTGACTCATTCAGAACTCATTAAATTGTCAAGATTGTGTTTCTCCATCTGTTTAAACATAAAAATTTAACAAATATTTTAAATAATGTTTCTAGTTTGATAGAAAATTTAAAGGAAAAAATTATTGGGGAATAGTTGTTGCATGACATTGAATGTCTCAAATGTTATACAGTATTCGACATAATTACTCCCATCTAGCAAACAAATACTCATACAATTCCCATATCTTCCAGTCCTCTGTAAAAAAATGCATCAAAGTCCAAATTAATATCACTGCATCATAGGATAGATGGGATCTATCTAGGGCCTAGTATTCCACAGGCAAATAACAGTATTTAGTATGTTAATTCTGCTTCAAAATACCAATTCCATACTCAGACTTCTTGGGTTCTTAGTAATGCATCTTCTTCAAAGACTAAGAAGGGAGACAGAAAAATACCACTGAAGCTTAAGCTCTGTTTCTGAGACAGAAAGAACCAAAAAAGTTGAGTATAGAAACTAGTATGAGATGAAGAATAAAAATTAGGATGGCTATTCCTAAATATAGGTAATATTTAGTGCAACAGTACTGACGGTTTGGAAACTTTTAGCACCGGACTGAAAACTGCATAGAAGAAACTTTCTCAGTCTAGAAACACCTCCATACCATAGCTTCCTAACCTACAATCCATTACATTTCCTTTGTACCAATTCTTTCTGAAAAACCCAAGCACTACAGTTTAAGAAATCAACAAATTATTTAAATTTGAAAAAAGCTATTTCCTGAACTGAACCTTCTCCCGCCATTTTTAATTGCCAACACAGCTGTATCTGTGAAGCCCAACCTGTTCATTTTTTAAATAAATCATGTCCGTCTTGGACAACTGTAGGTTAGTACCTTGTGAAGAGATTACCAAAATTCTTTCTGTATGTATGCATGTCTGTTGCTTTATATATGCAAACTCTTCCATAACTAGAGAGCATTCACAGAGATGGAAATATTATATAATTTATGTATGTTAACATCTATAATCACTTGTTACTGATGAAAAAACTTTCTCTCTAGTCTGAGGTTTTTTGTAGAAAGATATCAAAAGATTTACCAGCAAATAATCCCGTAATCCCATTTTTAGCGACAATTTTCCTCATAACTGCCCAGGTTGATGTACAGTCCCTCTGTGGAACTCAATATAGTACAAGAAAACAGTGAATTAACAATATATTCAATGCCACAGAAGAATATTTTTAGAAATCAGAGACAGCCACAGATGTAATTATTTGGTTTAATTGACTTTACATTAATTTTATCCATACTATTTATACAGGATGTTCAATTCATAGAGTGTGCAAATTCATACAATACTCAAGTTAAAATAGCATGACATGGAAAAGCCTGTAGTAACACCTGGAGTAAGATATTTGAAGAGAGAAGATACTTCTGACTAGATTAACTGACATAGTTGAAAAAAAGTCAGCTAGCTTTCAAATGAGCCAGTCCCTCTCCATGTCACTTTAGACATGAAGCTAAAAGATCATCACAATTCAGATTTTTAACCAAGAACCTGCCTTTCTGGTAAACTGAACCTCAAAGTAAGTTTTGAGAATTGGTATCATAAGAATTAATCATAAGAATGAATATAATAATTAAGCTAGGACACTACACCTTAAGTCTAAGTTTATAAAAATCAACACACCTCCTAAATTTACACGTTAGTTTAAGAAAGTATAGGTCTATGAGATGTACATCACAGTCCCTTGTAGAGCTAAATCACATACCATAAGCAACCTAACTGCAGCAAGCATCGAGAAGCAATCTGCATTGCAGATAGATGCAACTGTTTTAAACAGAGGAATTTTTTTGTGCTATTTCCCTCTGCACACGCTGTTTTCATTGAGCCATAATATGAAAGTGGCTAAGAAATTTTTTCTAGATTAATTTTTTCTAGTTAAACAGTTTCATAGAATACTTTCAGCAGG
>NW_010522887.1:61809-64940 GCF_000687285.1 Phaethon lepturus
AACATCCGGAAGTCACAAAATATTTTTGCAGCCACAGAGAGACTGTGTAGATGCATAGTCAGTATCCAACTCTAACAGCAACTGGATTTGGAAAGAATTAAACTAGTACAAATTACAGATAATCATAATGAAATTTTAAATATATATCAATCTAGTTAATATCAGCCTAATAAATATATGGCAGCTACCTGAGATTCAAAGTGGTCTAAGCAATGAATTCTTACATTCATCAGCACAAGCGAAGAACTGAAACACAGTAACTATTTATATTTAAAGCTTTTTTGATCTTTGCCTGTTCTGCAATGAAACATAAATATGATTTTTTCAACAATTATACCAGAAAAAAAATAATTTACCTGAGAGAATGAAACCTCATGCCAAAAAATGAGCACTAAGTTTTCATAACATCTTTCTGAACTTCAAATTAATTTTTAAGCAGAAACTGTTTGGGTACTCAGCCCTTTTACTGGTATGTAATCTTAAAAGTCATGATCTAGCATTTATTTAAGTTAATGAAAGTCCCTCACTGGTCCAGGTCCCAAGCAATGGAAAAAAAATTTTTTAGATACACCTTGAATTTGTAGAAAACACAGAGGTGCTCTACTGAACACAGAACAAAAACCAAACTTTCTTCCTCTCTCGTCTTTTAAAGTTGTTAGGATATTCACTAATGCCTTCAAAAATAATTTCTTGGAAATGACACAAAAAGAAGTTGAAAAATACACAACCTGACCACAGAGCTTTCTCTCTCTAGACAAATATCTAACAAAAGAAGAATAACATTATGAAGGACCAAGTGGTAGTGAATGTGCAAACATTTTATCATGTTAATTTTATCAACTCTAATTTTTTTTCAATAGGTTACTGTTCACCTGAATGTTTTATAAGAAATTAAATTTTTGCCTATTTAAATATAGCTTACTTAAATGTATAAACATTTGCAATTGATCTGCCGAAATGTAATAGCTCTGGATTTTTTTGTTTATATTTTATACCATCTTATTAACGTAAACAGTACTGAGCTTACACCTTTTCCCTCCTCCATGCCATTAATGAAATATTGTATTTATCCTAGGAGATAAAAAATATCACAGAATCATAGAATGGTTTGGGTTGGAAGGGACCTTAAAGATCATCTAGTTCCAACCCCCGCCGACATGGGCAGAGACACTTTCCACCTGACCAGGTTGCTCAAAGCCCCATCCAACCTGGCCTTGAACACTTCCAGGGATGGAGAACCCACAACTTCTCTGGGAAACCTGTTCCAGTGTCTCACCACCCTCATAGTGAAAAATGTCTTCCTTATATCTAGTCTAAATTTACCCTCTTTCAGTTTAAAGCCATTACCCCTTGTCCTATCACTACACGCCCTTGTAAAAAGTCCCTCTCCAGCTTTCTTGTAGGCCCCCTTCAGGTATTGGAAGGCTGCTACAAGGTCTCCCCAGAGCCTCCTCTTCTCCAGGCTGAACAAACCCAACTCTCTCAGCCTGTCTTCATAGAAGAGGTGTTCCAGACCTCTGATCATCTTCGTGGCCCTCCTCTGCACTCTCTCCAACAGGCCTATGTCCTTCTTATGTTGGGGGCCCCAGAGCTGGATGCAGTACTCCAGGTGGGGTCTCATGCGAGCAAACTAGAGGGGCAGAATCACCTCTCTCCACCTGGTGGCCACATGCTTTTTTGATGCAGTCCAGAATACCGTTGGCCTTTTGGGCTGCGAGTGCACATTGCCAGGTCATGTTGAGCTCCTCATCAACCAACACCTCCAAGTCCTTCTCCTCAGGGCTGCTCTCAATCCATTTTCTGCCCAGCCTATATTTGTGCTTGGGATTGCCTCGACCCATGTGCAGGACCTTGCACTTGGCCTTGATGAACTTCATAAGGTTTGCATGGGCCCACCTCTCAAGCCTGGCAAGGTCCCTCTGGATGGCATCCCATCCCTCAGGCATGTCAACTGCACCATACAGCTTGGTGTCATCAGCAAACTTGCTGAGGGTGCACTTGATCTCACTGTCCATGTTGCTGACAAAAATGTTAAACAAACAGCACCGGTCCCAATACTGACCCCCAAGGCATACCACTTGCCACTGGTCTCCTCTTGGACATCAAGCCATTGACCACAGCTCTTTGAGTGCGACCATCCAGCGAATTCCTTATCCACCAAGTGGTCCACCCATCAAATCCATGTCTCTCCAATTTAGAGATGAGGATGTCATGTGGGACAGTGTCAAATGCTTTGCACAAGCGCTGATAGATGACATCAGTTGCTCTTCCCTATCCACCAAATATGGTGGATGCTGTAACCCTGTCATAGAAAGCCACCAAATTTGTAAGGCACTATTTGCCCTTAGTGAAGCCATGTTGGCTGTCACCAATCACCTCCTTATTTTCCATGTGCCTTAGCAGGGTTTCCAGGAGGATTTACTCCATGATCTTGCTGAGCACAGAGGTGCAACTGACTGGCCTGTAGTTCCCCAGGTCTTCCTTTTTTCCCTTTTTAAAAATGGGGTTATGTTCCCCCTTCTCTCATCAGTGGGAACTTCACTGAACTGCCACAATTTCTCAAATATGATAGATAATGGCTTAGCAACTTCATCCACCAGTTCCCTCAGGATCCATGGATGCATCTCATCAGGTCCCATGGACTTGTGCATCTTCAGATTCCTCAGATGGTCTCCAACCTGGTCTTCTCCTACAGTGGGCACTTCTTCATTCTCCCTGTCCCTACTTTTGCCTTCTGCAACTTGGGTGGTGTGGCTTGAGGCAAAGTCTTCGCTTGCCGGTGAAGACTGAGGCAAAAAAGTCATTGAGTACCTGAACCTTCTCCATATCCCAGGTAACCAGGTCTCTTGTTTTCTTCCGGAGAGGGCCCACATTTTCCCTGGTCTTCCTTTTATCATCAACGTACCTACAGAAGCTTTTCTTGTTGCCCCTGACATCCCTGACCAGATTTAATGCTATCAGGGCTTCAGCTTTGCTAACCTGATCCCTGGCTGCTCAGACAATTTCTCTGCATTCATCCCAGGCTGCCTGCCCTTGCTTCCACCCTCTGTAGGCTTCCTTTTGTGTTTGAGTTTGTCCAGGATCTCCTCGTTCTTCCACGCAGGTCTCCTGGTGTTTTTGCCTGACTTCCT
>NW_010522888.1:0-426 GCF_000687285.1 Phaethon lepturus
TATGGCCCATATGGCCCCACATCGGCCCCACAGGGGCTCTGCCTGCCCCATAGAGGCTCTATATAGCCCACATAGGCTTTGCCTGCACTGTATAGGCTCTATAAGGCTCATATGGGCTCTGCCTTGCCCCACATCTGCCCCATAGGGGGTGTATATAGCCCCCACAGGCTCTGTCTGCCCCATAGGGGCTCGATCTCCTCTGTATTGGCTCTATATGGCCTATATGGGCTCTGCCTGCCCCGAATGAGCTCTATCAGCCCCATATGGGCTCTATCAGCCCCATATGGGCTGTGTCTGCCCCCGATAAGCTCTATCTATCCTGGGCAGGCTGGGTCGGCCCCACGTAGGCTCTATACGGCCCCAACACGCCGGATCTGCCCCACATATAGCCTCTATATAGCCTGGACACGCTGTGCCTGCCCCGTA
>NW_010522889.1:0-16189 GCF_000687285.1 Phaethon lepturus
CAGTGATGGCTCGAACTGGTCTGCTTCTTTGTAGGGATTTAAAGCAAACCTCTCTCTTCTGAGGCGACCTGGGGAGAAGACCTATACTCAGCGTTGCCGCTTGTTTGTTGGGAATTTGCCTGCAGATATAACAGACGAAGACTTTAAAAGACTGTTTGCCAAATATGGGGAGCCAGGAGAGGTTTTTATCAACAAGGGGAAAGGCTTTGGATTCATTAAATTGGTAGGCTTTCGTACTGTACGTCCGTATGTTTAATTTTCATGCAATGGTAATTTACATGTTGGTTTTCTAAAACTGGATCTTAAAACTTTCCTCAGGAATCTAGAGCTCTTGCAGAAATTGCGAAGGCAGAACTGGATGATACCCCCATGAGGGGTCGACAGCTTCGTGTTCGGTTTGCTACACATGCCGCTGCTCTTTCAGTGCGTAATCTTTCACCCTATGTGTCCAACGAGTTGCTGGAGGAAGCTTTTTCCCAGTTTGGTCCAGTGGAAAGAGCTGTTGTGATTGTAGATGATAGAGGTAGATCAACAGGAAAAGGCATTGTTGAATTTGCATCAAAGCCAGCTGCAAGAAAAGCTTTTGAACGGTGTACTGAAGGAGTGTTTTTGTTGACAACGTAAGTATTTTACTGCTTAGGATTTTTAGTTTTAAGCTAAGTAAAATTGTTGTCTTCTAGATTTTTCAGAAGGGAGATTCTTATGGAAAAGTAAAATGAGTATTTTTTTGTTCAGCACTCCTAGGCCTGTTATTGTGGAACCATTGGAACAACTGGATGATGAAGATGGTCTTCCAGAAAAACTTGCTCAGAAGAATCCAATGTATCAAAAGTAGGCACTGTCTTTTGGTATACAGAGTATAAAGATGACATGTGTGGTATTGTCTCAGGCTCTGAAGAAGGTGGAGTAATTTTTCAGAAACAGGCTTTGAATTTTGAGTAGTACTTTCAGTTCTTGTGGTTTTTTGTAGTAGGTTTTTTTAGATAGCGTAATGTACTGATTTATTTAGTATATTCACTAGTCATTACGCAAGCAATTTTCTACATTGTAACACAAAGAACAGATTTTCTTGGTATATGTAGAAACTCTTGCAAATCAGAATTCAACTGTTTGCTCATCCTGTCATCTCACTTAAGGCGTATCTCATGTTGATGATCCCATAGGGAATTTATGAACTGACATTTATGGTATGAAATGATAAATTAAGTAAAATTTTAATTAATTCCATGATTAATTAAAACTTAGTTACCTGTGGATTTCCCTTATGAAGCTGACCACTGGGCATAAAAGGGTAGGTAAGAGTCTATAGGAGTCTTTTCTGAAGTAGCAGTTTTAGGTTAGGATCTGTATATTAAACCTGTTTGTTGTGGAAGTGTTGTGTTTTCCCAGATCACAAAACAGAGTGCAAGGGGCAGAACCATTCTTTTTTGTAGGAGGAAGTGTTCAATGTTACTTGCTTTGATCAAAAACTATGAACAGTTTAGAGCCAGTGTCTTTGAAAACAGTCTAGATTAGTATAGTGTTTCTGAAATGTTGAAATATTTTACATTGCTAATGTGTGGAACGCTTTTGAACTTTCCCAGTTTTGTTCCACTAATTACTGAATCTCCCACTCCCAGTTCTTTGTATGACAGAATAAGCTGTTGGCCCTCAGGCATTTTGAAAACTGTTCAAGGTAGTAAAGATTATTAGTTGCCTTTAACATATAGTGCTTTATAAAAATAGCACTATAAAAAAAAAATAAATCAATCTCTCCACATGCAGTTGTTTTGAGCAGCTTTACCTACTTGGGCAAAGGCGTGTCTTGTTTGAGGATTTTGCACCTAGCAGTTGCCAGCAGTGGAGTGTCTAAGGAAGAAGTTAAGAACAACATAAATATGCAGTAGAACTATGGGAAGATTTGGTTGTGCTAGTGCTGGAGTCTCCATACTGCTATGGTAGTCATAGGCTTTATGTATATTAAACGTTGCTGTTTACATCTGTAAAATGCTTACTGTTAACTATAATTCTGTCACAGCAAGGTTTCTATTGCATAGTTGTGAGGTAGTGTTTGCAGGGCTGCTTTGATGTTCCCTGATAGTTCTGCCTGTGATCATTATTGACCTTCAGTTTCCAGGTTTATGCAGTCTGAATGAGCATCTTCCTTTCTGCAGGGAAAAAAACGTTTTGCTCAGCCTGGCAGTTTTGAATTTGAATATTCCCAGAGGTGGAAATCTTTAGATGAAATGGAAAAACAGCAGAGAGAGCAAGTGGCAAAAAACATGAAAGATGCCAAGGACAAACTTGAAAGTGAGATGGAAGATGCTTATCATGAGCATCAGGCAAACCTCTTGCGTCAAGGTAATTGTCTCTGAATTCTGTCGTCTTTTTGCTTTAAGTGCTAGCTTAAATGCATGGCTGTTTAATGGTTTCATGAACAAATTCATCCTTCTCACTGCTAACATGAGAATGTCGGGCTTAAAGAGCAACTGGCAGTTTTTCAATTTTTATTTAAATTAAATATTGTTAAGAATGGTGACAGTCAGAAGGTAGCCATCTGCCTGAGCGCAGATGAAGTTGATCTAATTCAAATCGGACTTTAAATCTGACATGAGTTTGTGAAATAGCTGCTGACAAGCTTCATTTCTGCAGACCTTATGAGGCGTCAGGAGGAGCTGAGACGTATGGAAGAACTCCATAATCAAGAAATGCAGAAACGCAAGGAAATTCAACTGAGGTTGGTTTGGCTTTCATGGGATTTTTTTTCTATGTTACATTTGTTTCTTTTTAAAATGACTTATATATGGAAGTTTTTATTTTTCAAGAAACACCATTGCTGCTTCAGTTTGTGTATGAGAAATTGAACTGCAGTGTAAGTTTTTCCTCAAGTATTTGAGTGTCATTGAGTAAATGACTTCGGTGTAATCATTCAGTGCCTTTAAGTTGCTTGTGCAGGTGGTGGTCATGAGAAGTGTTGAATGTGTTAACGCTGCTGAGGTTTAACAGTCTGCTTTGGGATGATCAGGCAGGAGGAGGAGCGTCGCAGGCGGGAAGAGGAAATGATGATACGTCAGCGGGAGATGGAAGAACAAATGAGAAGACAGAGGGAAGAGAATTATAGTAGAATGGGTTACATGGATCCAGTAAGTGAAATCATGATGTTTTGTGGCTATATTACCATGTTCAGGGATTTCCAGATTTTTTTGCATGTGTTTTTTGAGATTGATGCATTTTGCTTCCTTTAGGTTAGACAATGTAATGTCTTTGCATAGGTGTAATGGTAGTAGTTGGCTGTATGTGTGCTTTATCTCCTGAAAGGTACGGATTTCAGTACTTGATTATCTGTACTAAAAGTTGTTTCTTCTATGCAGAGGGAGAGAGACATGAGAATGGGTGGTGCCACCACAATGAACATGGGAGGTAAAGAATTTTAAAATAATTACTTTATGTGGTTAACTTAGAAATTGTCAGAATATGATTATATATTTCTTTTTCTTAGATCCTTATGCTTCTGCAGCCCAGAAATTTCCACCTCTTGGAGGTGGTGGCGGCATAGGTTATGAAGCTAATCCAGGAGTTGGCCAAGCAGCCATGAGTGGTTCTATGATGGGAAGTGACATGGTAATGTATCCTGTGGTGGCTTTAGTTTAGTACAAGGGAAATGTTGCAGTTGGGAAATGAATTCTCTACCAGTGTTCGATGGTTGTGTAAATGTCACTGTTAACTGCTGACTTTCTTGTCAGATATTTAACATGAAGACTATAGTGTGGCAGTATGTAGTACTAGATTAGTTCTTAACCATTATGGTAGCTTACACAGTTGGAAGTTGTTTGTAAGTGAATTCAAATATGCTGTTAAGCATATTTGCAATTAACTCTGACTTCATTGGACTTGGAAATTCTGCGTCACTGTTAGGCTTGGAAGGATTTTTTACAAATTCTAGAGAATCTGACACATTTCATAATTAAAATACATAATGTAGTAGCTTTTCAGTAATTTGACGTTATTTATGGACAAGTGAGGCTTTTGTTCTCCTTTCCAGTGTGTAACATGGCATTTATTTTGTCCCTTCCAAGCCTAGTTAGGATTGATGCATGTTGGTATGGGTATGCTGTTAATTCAGAAATCTGCGCTTATGTCTATTTAAGCGGCAGATTAAATTAAGTAATCAACGGTAAACAGCATATCACTTATTCTGTATGCTGATGTTTGCCATAGAAGAGCAGAAATGCTGTTTTTTAGCTTAGGCATGTTCCAGCGATCCTTGACTGTAGCCATTTTGTGGTTCCTGTCTCAAAGGAATGATAGCCCGTTCTTGTTTTCCTGTGTTGGGCATGACTACATAGGTAGAGTTTGTTAAAGCTACAGCATATCTCATATTCTGAGGTATGTTTCCAAACTGTACTATTTTTGACACACTATATGTGTGAATGGGCTTTGAGCCTGCTTGGTGTTATCACACTGAAGCAATATGGATGTAGATTAAAGAAATGCTTATTGGGTAGGATGGAAATCTATGTTGGCTTAGGTGGCGATACTAGTGTGCTTTCACCCTCCTGAAAGGGTGTATGCTCTGTAGCACAAGCTGAAGTAAATGATTTTTGGGTGGGTTTAGGCCTCTGGCTTAATGTGGTGAGCTACCATAGTAGCTTGTCAAGTATCTTCCGGTTTTTTTGGGAACCATATCTTTGGAATGATAACTTTGCAGAGCATCATTGATTCAGTAGACAGTGCCGTTGGCCTTAATGTATCTATATAATCTACTGATATTTAAGCAGTTCCTAAGTTTCCTGTGAGCAGTTAAGCAGCCTGTGGTGAACGCTGTGTACATTTTTCTCCTGAAATTCATGGTACAGGTGCATGCTGAACTTGTGTAATACTTGAAAACGTGATATGGTCAAAAGGTGTGACAGTAAGATGGTTTAACTGCCTTGAGTTTCTTAGGATGGGGATCTCTGCCACACGGTGCTGTCACAATTACTGGGCTGATACCTTTTAAAGAGAATTGGAGATAAGCTTAAGCTGCCATGAATTAGGCAGAACCTAGGTAATTGTTCTGAAATTCCTTTCTTGGAAGATTTGAAACTGACTTTCAGAAGTCAAGAACTTGTGCGAATTTTCAGTTGCAGATACCTTTTGTAACAAACAACCTACCATTGTTCTGTTACTCAGTAGTGGAAAACTTGCTTGAAAAGAAAGTTTAAAGCCATCTTTGACTTTTTAATTTGTCAGTTCTGTAGATTGAATGCTGATCACACCTACTGATACAGTAACTGAATTGAAGTACATGCAACTAGAGGTACTAGTAAAAATACCTGAAGTCTCTGCTTTATTGCAGGATAATTTAGCTTTTACATCTTGGTGTGAAACCCTTCAACGCTGTGAAGTTGCGAATTTTCCAAGAGCTTGTGGTGAAGGTGGGGTGGGAAGGGAGGTACTGGCTGGATGCACACAACCCTTTGTGCATAGTTCTAGCTTGAAATGCTGAGTGAGTTCTTTGAACACGTTTTGCATATTATACAGCAGCAGTTCCGGAGTACGTGGGATTTTAACAAATGCAAGTCTTTTGATCGAGCGATTGCGTTGGTTAGGTAAATCACTGGTCATTAGCTTTTTTCACATTTTTTTTTTCTTCTTGCAATCCAGTAGTGCTCACAATCAGTTTTGATTACTGCCTAAGGCCTCTGCAGTTTAGTCAGCAGACCGTAGTCTTAACCCCATCTTGAAAAGCACATGGTCTCTATTGCAGCACATGCCATTAACTGGTGAGTAGGCATTCTGTTTACAATGACATTTTATGAATGTCAGCTCATACTTCAGTGAACTGAAGATTCGTTCTCTGGCTAGGCTTATTTGGAAATGACAGTGATGTAATCTAAGCTTTTACTGCACTAAAGGTGAGAAGTTTGCAAGCTATTTGCATTGACTTGGTTGAAAATTGCTAGAGCTCATTTGGAAAAGTTGTTAATTCACATCTGCACTAATGCTTACATTTCTAGCACTGCAGGGAGGATCTGTTCTTTGTAACAGATGTATGAGAATGCATCAAGTGGGAACATACCTCAAGGCATGTATTACAATAAACTAATTTTTAAATTACCCTTTTTTCCTTTCTATGTTCCCGGTACCTGTGGATCGGCTCAATGGTGATTGTATCGACGAACCTTGACTGCGGAACCTTCTAAAAATATATACTTAACACACATGGACATCAACTACATATAATGAACTGTTAATTCTGTTCCAATAGCGTCCTGAACGCTTTGGGCAGGGAGGTGCGGGGCCTGTGGGTGGCCAGGGTCCTAGAGGAATGGGGCCTGGAACACCAACAGGATATGGTAGAGGGAGAGAAGAATATGAAGGCCCAAACAAAAAGCCCCGATTTTAGATGTGACCTGTAGTTTCATTCCAGTTTGTTTTTTGTCTGTCTTGTTTAGACACCAACTTTTTAATTCTTGCATTTTAGTAAGAAAGCTACGTTTTTATGGATGTTAGAAACTTACTGACCTAATATTTGTAAGTGGTCTGTTTGGGCGAGTACAATTTAATTATGTAATGCAGTGTTTCAAAACAAATTTAGCTGTTTTTTTGATGTATAACGTCCCTAACTTGATGGCAGTGTACCTTGTGCCACTGAATTCCCAAAGTGTACCAACTTTTTTTTACTGTGCTTCAAATAAATAGAAAACTAAATGTAGTAACTCTTCTTGCCATTCGTGGTTAAACATATGAGGCTAAATACCACACCTTCCGCAGTAAACCAAGAGTCTTGAATAGAGGTCAAACTAGACCAGGGTGTGGAACTGTAGTGAAGAGTGAGATCTCTTCCCGTAATGCCTCTAGCTAAAGTTTGGGTTAAACAGTAGCCTAACTTTCCAGTAGGTGCAGATTTTTTGAGCATTAATTGTGCTGCAATAAGGAAGCAAATGGAAATCTTGCAAGTGCTGTAAGATACAATAATTAAAGCTACACTGCAAGCAGTGCAGTATGTAACGAATTTCATATTTTAGCTACGGATAATGGGTGGTGGGATGGTAGCACTTACCACCTTGGCAGTTACTGCTTGGAATCTTTCAAAGACTTTAAGCAGAAGACTAGCAATGGTTATTTTAAAATAAATTCATAGAATGACTTGTATTGGCTGACTTCCTAACTAAAGGATTGTTAATGTGATATTTATATGCTCTTAAGCTGTCTGAGATTACAGGATCTGGCCTTGCTCCGTATTGTATACTTAACCTGAAATTGCTTGGCAAAAAGACCAGAAGTGTTACTTGAGTGATTAAGGTTAATTTGCTTATGTCCTCATGCTAACTGAGTGGACTAATTTGCATAGTTCAGAATACAATTATTTGTATTGTGGGGACTGCAGGAACTATTCTTAAATCGTGTAGCTGGTGGGCAAATCCTAAAAACCTGTATGTAAAATACAGAAATTAGCTTGCTTGCATGATGGTTATCGCTCTTTTATTATTGATGTTTGGAGATAATGCATCAAAAGTAGTATCTGAATCTGGAGTTTAATAGTTCATACTACACAGTACAAATAAACTCCCTTTAAGGTTCTTTTGTAGAAGATCTGATGAATTCGTTAGCTCGCTGTTCATTTCATTAAGCCCCAGAAGAATTTCAAAGCATTTTGGACTCATTGATAAGGTAGTTGCTTTGCTTATTATTGTATTGTATCAGATAAGCTGGGAACGTGACTTCCCAGTGTAAAATACCTTGGTGTTAATGCAGGATACATCAACCTGCTTGGCACAAAGTAGGTAAACGTAGTTTGGCTGTACCTTCACACGACTCCCCAACTACTGAGCATTCTGTGAGTAGCTTTAATCTTCCAAAGATCTTTCCATTCCTTGTGCTAAGCATTGGCTAATTCTAAATTCTATGCTAAATTTTCTCTGTGGTTAAAACTTTGGTGTCAGATTGCAGTATTTTAGAGTGCAGATGATCCCTCTTGAAGTACTCACTGTAAGTGCTGTTACTCCTTAAATGAAAAAAGAGCATATGGTGAAATACTGATACCAGGTAACACTGACTTTGAATATTAAGCGCACTAAATAGCGACTCAGCTTGTTTTGGTGGCCGCTTCTTATTTTCACAGGAAAGTTTGGGGGTTGATAACATGCCACGACAATGAATTGCTCTTCAGGAAATTCCCAATTGGCAGTTCCTAAACTGGACCAAGTATTTGGGAGTACTCGTATTGGATACGTAGTTAAAAAGCAGTACCGATGCAATGTGCTTTATTGAAGTAGTATTAAATAATGCATATGTTTTCTGGAGGGTGTTCATGGGACACCCACAAAAGGTGAAGGTGTCTAAGATGGGGAATTCTGAACGTAAACATTAAATTAATTTTTTCAGTTTATTTTTCAGATTACATGTCATTCTTTATTAAAGAGATGCTGGTGCATATCCTAAAGTATGTTCTTTTGTAGTTCTGTAACTTGGAAGAGTGAAGGATGCTGATGTCCTTGTACCTTACAGAGGTTGTCTTTTGGTACCCCTGTTTTGTACGTAAGCTACTGTTGCTAGGTATTAAAAATAGCTGAGTTGCAAAACCATGATTAGTAAATATATTGAAAGATTTGGCAGTTTTCAAAACATCTGAAAGTTTGGTTAAACCTAGCTTTGTTGTAGCTGCATAAGCAGAATTTCTAAAACAAGTTCTGCTTTGAGTTGCATATATTAAACAGGCATACAATTCTTTTTCAGCCAACTTCTTTTCAAGACCTTTTAAAGGTGGTGTCTTAAAAGCTGGCAAACATGTCAACTTCAAAATCTGATAAAGTTGCTAAATGTGGGAGGGGAGAAAGTTACATTCCTTTGATCTGTTCCTTTGAGGTTTTGGACTTTTTTCATAAAATAAGTTTTATATAATTGAATCTTTAAAACAATTTAGAGAAGTGCTTTGTTGGTCAGACCTGGTTTTGGATGGTCTGGATCACAGAACACATTTTTGTACTGGACTTAGAGGACATTGGCTGTTGCAATTTAGCTTGCTTTATCAAAATTGAGCCCATTTTGACACTTAGATCTCTAAAAACTGCAGCACGTAGAAACTGGTATCGTTACATCTTCACACTTTCTCAGAAATGAATACAGAATAATCTTATCTTCTGGTGTAGACACATTACACTAATCATTTATACAGCTGATGAGAAACTGAAACTGCTTTTGAGATTTTGTGGTATTTTTGTGGTAGAAAAATTCTTGGCTTCTCCTTGGCAACCATTTACTGTGGCAGCAAGTTTTTGCTGGAGTTTGAGACTGCAATTTACACTTAAAACTAGTGGCCTGCTACATAACTGCACTTAGCCAGCATTTCTGCAGTTCATAACTGTGAGGAACGTAGTACCAGAAATGGCAATGGACATTAGGACCCGGATGTAGTATTCCTGCTTGCTCCAAGATTCTCATTGCCGACTGCATACAGGTAGGTAACAAGCAATATAATATAACTTGGTGACTTTCTATGTAATCTTATTCTGTGGGTATTCTGACATCACACTTCTGACTGTGGAATTACAGTGCAGCACTCTTCATACCTGTATGTTAAGCTTGCATCAAAGCTGCGTGGTTTTCGGTTTTGAGCTTTTGTCTTGTTGCGAGTCAATAAGCAACTTGCTGTGATTCTTAGATAAGTATTTTCAGACCCGATTCCTTTGTACATATGACTCTGCTTGTGTGGATTTTTCCTAGTTCCGATGTAATGAAGATATTCTTAGCTGAGCTCTGTGGGGAAGAGGGAATGTGATCTTAAACTCAACTAGTCAACTAGGTGCTATCGGTGCCTAGAAAAGGACTGTTGAAATTCTCTGTAGTGACGAAATGGCCCATCTGCAGCACATCCCTTTGTAGAGTCTTGGCTCGGTAGGAAATGCGTTAGTAATTGCTGCTCTAGCCTTGTGTGCACTACGTGATGGTCACTTAAAGCTTGCTAATACAGTCAGCTTTGAGACTGATTTTGGAATATTTTTGAAGACATACAAATGAATGCTTGAATGAATATCCCTGTGAGTAGTTGCATAGAGCTTATTGGACATTGCAGTTGTCTTTAATCTTTGAGTATAAGACATTCCTCTGCTTTTAACTGACAGTGATGAGATTCTGTATTTCTGCCTCATAGAGTCATCTTGGTAGCGTAATGCTCAATTTCATTTTTCATCAGTCTTGGGGATGTAAACTCTTCATTACTAGAAATGCTGAATGTAGTGGTTTAGGCTTAACATGCTTACGTTTCTAGATATCCAGACATGCTGATCTCCAGCTCTTCTGCATTAGCTCTTGAACCTGAATTTCAAGGTCCCTTGTTTCAGCACATGATTAGCTCTTGTCTGATGTTCAGTTTATTTCAGAGGTGGTGTAACGTGTTTTCCTGCTTGTTCTGCAAAGTTCTGCTTTGCATACTTGTTTTGGGTATTATTGTCACATTTGGACCCTTCTGTGTTATCTTCCAGGCAAGATTCTTGCTGGTGAACAGGGGATCTGCTGGACAGCCTTGCCCTCTGCTGTAGCTATCTTCTCATGTTCCATTGAAAGCCTGAAGTAGCAGCTGCACTTTAAGATCGTAATAACAGGTCTTTGGTTACACCACAGTAAGTGTAGCCACGCTCTAGCTAGTCAAGCAGTGACACCACTTGTCACAAAGTCAGTTTGGCTTTTCGTGATGGCTTACTCTTGTGACTAGAATGCAGTAGCAAAACTGATGGCAGTATGCGTACTGTCATGTAGCAAAACTGAATTATTAATCTTTAAACCAGTGCTCAGATCTGACTAGTTTTTCCAGTGTGCTCTGGATACTTGACTTGACCTGCAGGAATGTCATGGAGGGGTTACTGGCATATCTGCCTCGTTCTACGTGCTTGAACTAGCAGTTTTTTGACATTCTTGGAGCAAGCAATTTGTGACTGAACCATGGGTCTCATACCAGCTCTGACTGTCTGCAGTAATGAAACTTGGTGTGGTAGCTAACTTAAAAGCAAATAGTCATGTCTGCTCTAAGGCAGTCTGTAATGAGTGGGTACAAGAAATGACATTAAAGTGCTTGCATTGTGTTTCATCTTGGTTTTATCTGTGTGTGAAATACACTTTTTCTCAAAAAGCTTATCTGAAGCTCAGAAGTGTGGTGTCAGAATACATATGCGTACCTGCTAGGCTCTCAGATCCAGATACTGGTGCTGTCAGGAGAGAGCACAGCATAGCGTGTATGGGGGCTTTACTGTAACATTAAGCATACAAAGTGTTGATTTGCTTGCAGTTTTCCCCATAGCTAAACACTGAGGCCTGTGAGTAGTTTTAGGACTTGAGCAGTAATGGGGTTGCATGTCTCTGTTAATCATTGCCAGCTGCAGTGACATGATCAGGAAGGCCAGTGTTTTGTTCCATTATGTCAAATGAGGCTAAGCATGTTGGAAAGGATGCATAAAAAGTATGCTGTTCTGGGTAATTACTTTGCTTCTTCCACTACTACTAGCAAGTTTGGAATCAGCTAATTAGCTTCAGATTTTTTTTTTCTCTCCATACCAGCTAGTGGGGCTCTTAAATAGCTGCTTACTGGAAAAGGCAAAAAAGGGAGGATTGGCCTTCTCCCACCTCTGTCATTGCTGCTAGGTAATGATTGACATGTTAGGACTTGGCTGTGCAATCCCGCAGTGGTCTGTGAATACCCCATCTCTATAAATGTTGCTTCTGAACACCAGTACTGAAGAGCTAACTGGGGAGGGTTGGGAGGAGTGTGGCTATAAGTGAATCTGGAGTGTTAAAAGGATGCACAAAGATATAGTATCCCTTATGCATGGTGTTTGTTGCTATGGCATAGAAAACAAAACGTGCATACTATACTTCTGCTCCTGAGGGCCATGATAAAACCCAGGTGGTGGGTTTGAGACTAAACTTGAACTTCTCCCTGCCTGGTCAGATCACAATGTGACCATGGTGTGATTTGCCTCCCAACTAGAGCTGTGCACAGAACCTTGTACTACATCCCTAGCTGCTGACCATTGCAGTTTGCCCTCAGCTTAGCTATATAGCAAAAGGGTGGGTCTTCAGAAGGGAAGAATCTGTTGCTGAGAATAAAAGCAGTAGACCGACAATGCTAACCTCTAGTGTCTTCCTTTGGCTTTTGAAGCACTTCTAGGACTATTGAACCTGAGGGCTGCTAGGAGTCCAGGGACATTGCACTCCTTCATGAAGGGCAAGACAGAGGGCATTACTGCAGGAGACAAACTAGGGTAAAAGAGTTGAAGTAGCTTGACAAAATTGTTAATGCCTTCACATAAGGGATAGTATACCTCTGGCTGCAATCAAACTTCCTTGTACTCAGACTGGTGATTTACGGTTTGTGCTCAGACAAGGTGCAGTTCTTCAGTCAACTACCTGCATATTCCTTCATCTCTTTACAAGTGTTTAGGCTAGCCTATTTCTGCCCCATATTCTTCCACTTAATATTTTGGAATAATTTGTAAATTCCCCCTCATAACTAATCAGTCTATGCATCTTAAAACCTTATTTTTAAGTTAGTTTTGAAATGGTCAGAATTTTCTGTGTATTACTATAATAACTTCAGTTGTTATCCTTTAGGTGAAGATGAAAGCTGAGTGAAACCGGAGTGCTCATCCATGGGAAGTAAGCATAACTTCTAGTCTTGCTCTGAATGGGTGAAATAATACAGGCTTCTGGACACTTGGTGTTCAGTCACTGATTACCTTTGAATTGGTGAATATTGAGAAATTGGTGCAAATACATGCATGAAATGTGTAGGGCAGAACTTTGTACCTGCTGTCAGTCTGCGGGGTTAAGCACCCAGATTTCATCCGGGCTTGCTATCTTTATGGTGGTGGTGAAAAACACCTTTTTAGATGTGGGTTTGTATAAAAGATTTCACTGTAGTTAAAATTTTTTTATATTTTTCCAGTTCAGGAGCTGAGCATGAGCACACCCAGCATGATGCCCGGTGATATGTGGAGGGACTAAGATAACAAGTGAATGAGTAAGTAGATGGTGTCCTTATAATGCTGTAAGAACTCAGTAGCCCATCACCCTCTGATGTATTTTGTAGTTCCTGCCTGAAATTTGCCCTCTATTAATCTCAACTTTATATAAAATTTCTGAATCTTTCTTTTGTAGAGCCAAGATATAACACTGTTTGAGGCTTTTCAGCCCTGCAGCATCAAATAAACTGTTCTCTGAATGCTGTAGGTGGTCAAACAAGAAATAACCATTTCTACATGCAGGCTCCAGTCAAAGAGGTGTGAATGGGGTGGGTGATTTTCAGCAAGGAAAAAGGGGAACAACAGAGGAGCTGCTTCTCGAATGTTAATCTAACTAAAAGTTGTTAAAAAGCCGCTTTTCTGAAATACTTTAATGAACATTGAACTTTCGAAATAACCTGAAAAATGAATTAGCAAATACAAGAGCACAAGCAGATAGCAGTTTAGGGAAATAAACTAGCTTGCAGAGCTGGAATTAATGAAATTTTCCCTCTAATTTACCACTTAAACTACAAGGGGGAGCTTCAGATATTTAAAATCTTGTGTGTGGAGCAACATGCAAAGTACCTTAACTCACGAGCGATGGGTAAGTAATGGCTTAGATATGCCACAACTGAACCTGTGAGATGTGAAGCCAGTGAGATTCAATGGGTGAACTCCTGTTGAATCGTGTGCCATTTGTCACTGCAGCTCTTGTTTCTAGGGTAGTTAAACACAAAGCCATTTCAGATCTTGGAAATGATTAAGTAGATGAAAATGTGAATGCTGTTCATTTAATCTCAAGCCTGATGTAAGAACTCGGGATCCTAGAGAACATTTGACAGGTGCATGGCCTGTTGCGATGCGCTGGTTCCCTTCCCGTGTTGTTAGGTGTTATTTCTGCTGGTGTTTTTAGTGTTCTTGCTAACTGTGTGCTTTGCACTTGCAGAAGAAGATGAAATTCAAATGCAGTGAAGAGGACCCAGGAATACACCATTTAAAAAAATAAAATACTTGAATTTTTTTTATAAATGACTTCTGTTTTATTCCAGAGTGTGTTCACTGAGTAAGCAATCTGTTCAGCTTAGCATGGTATGGATGAATTTGGGAAACACTGCCATAACTGAGGCTGTAGAAGGGCACACAGAAGGTTCTTGGAGCACTGGAGTGAGAAGGGCTTGGGTTGTTGGACCCTGCTCTATAGTGTGACAAGCACGTCATAACTAATAAAAAAGTGACAAATACAGAATACCTATTTTTTTCTGCTGGGATTGTGCCATGGGCTTACTCTTGTTCCCGTGTTCCAGTTCTCAGGCAAGCTGTATTCCTGATGGGTGTGCAGCCGCAGGTGCTTTTGCTAAATGACTAGCTTAATTTTTTTTTTTTATAAATCACACTTGCACCTAAGGCACTTTATTTCTGGAATTTTTACCCATTCCTTGCCCCATCTCACGTGCTGTGTACTGCTCTGTTTTTTAGACCATAGGATTCTAAATGCTTACATGTGCCTTGTTGCTTTTTAATAGTTTTCTTGGTGATGACCTGTAGTAATGAAGCCTGAGATACCAAAGTTAAGATTCTTTGGAAGCCAGAAGAGTGCTGCTTTTAGCTCTCGCAGCACAAATTATCATGTGTAGTTCGTGCTGTCATTTATTAAATACAGTATTTTATTTAAATATCAAGGGAAGGAACTGCAACCCCCAAGAGCAGCAGGGTGCTCCACAGCAGCTGAGCAGGTCTAGGGTAGGGGACGCTGGTGCTGCAGTAAAGGCTTCTGACTGCTGCTTTTCACTTTCTCGGGCTATCGGGTACAGGATAATCTGAGCTATTCTGCTCTCTTATGTGACTTCTTCCAGATCCTGAAAAGCCTTTGGCGAGAAGAGGCTTTGTGGTTCCTCGGTAGCTGTACCACAAGGGTGTGGGTTTTGGTGTCATTGTCTCCGCAGCTACTGCAGGCTCACGCAGCCTTTTTTTTTCTCCTCACATTCTGTTGTTTTCCAGTAACTTGTCCTAATTCCTTTTCCACTGTTGCAGCATCAGCTGCTTCCTATGTGCATATGTTACAGCCTGAACACGATTCCTGCATTCAACGTGCTGAACTTCACCACCTACAACTCCTTTTATAAGCAAATGATGTTTTGCTTTCTGTACTGAAATGGGATGTGTTTTGGAGGATGGCAAAAAGCCCTGATGTTGCTGTTGGCTGTTCTCATCACCTGGTGACTAGCCCAGAGGCTTTCCTGTAAGGGTGGGTTATTGTCCTGGGGCTGGTCGAGCTGATCAGCTGCTTCTGCCAAATGTGTCATTACTCCACGTAGCTCCTGTAATTAAAATCAGAGGCTGGGAGCAGATAGGAAGTACCATGTGGATGGAGTCCTGACCCAGGCACCAGCATTTGTCTGCTCTCGCATCCTTCTGCTGTGAGGGCGTTGGAGCTGTGGGGCTGTGCTGGGGCTTGGGCATGGTATGGACAGTGTGACACCCCCCCCACCCCCGCCGCGGCAGGATGGTGACTGGGTGCCCTTGGCCCTGGCTGCCTGGGAAAGGCAAACAGCGGTGAAGCAGTTTCGCAATGTTTGCATGTTTGCACAAAAACCCTCAACCTCTGTCCTGGCCATGAGCGGGCTCTGCTGCGTGGCCGGGGCGAAACCCCAGGGTCAGAGAAAGGAGCTGCTTGTAAGCTGAAGGAAGAGGATTTCTACAGCGGGTGGCTCCTGGCTCGCTTGAGCAAGGAACCTGGGAGGGGTGACGTGCCGGAAGCCACAACCCCAAGGGCCTGAGCTGCTGCAGGCTGTTATTCAGGGTGGGTTTGGTGTTTTTTTCTATCCTTTCCCTGTGTTGAGGGGCTTTCTGAGTCAAGAAGGGCTGCAGCCTGCCCTGTTGCTGTTCCTCATCCGTGAGCTGGAGCAGGGAGAAGCTGCTCAGCTGCGCTCGCTGGGGCTTTCCCAGCAGAGCTGGGGAGCGATGTGCTGCCGGGAGTAAAAATAGCTCCGTAAAGCCGTGGGCCCGTGGCTGTGGCGGGGTTGGTGCTGGTGCAGGCTGGCGGGGTCACCCTGTGCCCTGGGGTGCTTCCCGGTGCTTGGGAAACGGTCCCTGCTCTTTTGTGATCTATTGGCATTAAAAAAATATTTCCACTGAATTACAGACAGTGGCCTGCAGCACCCTGGGCCCTGGCTCATGCCAATCCACGCCTGCCTTTTCTGGGAGCCTCGTGCGTGCCGGAGGCCGAGACG
>NW_010522890.1:0-3810 GCF_000687285.1 Phaethon lepturus
CAGGCATCATCAACAGCTTATCACACATACATGACACTTCTCCCTTTCACACAAGTTTATATACACTAAGTCATTAAATATTGCACTTATTGGCCCATGTTTCCTCACTTTTGAGGTATTAAAAATAGAAAACATATATATTTTTATAACATATTTTCATGCAACATTTCAGACATTTCAGTTCTATGAACACTAGTATATAGGTTACACATTCTGACAGTCCAACTGAGCCATGACACATCTGACATTACTGACAAAATATTAAACAGGAGTTACAGCACAAACGTTTCATTTAACACTAGTTGCTGGTACATGTCAGAATTCCTCGAGGAAATTTATTGCCAGAAGTGGTAAGCAATCCCTAGCTTTCAGTTTTGCATGTTATGCATGATCCTGAAGTTACTGGAAGATTAGGACTTATGCTTCCCCCCCAAATCAAATACCAGGTACCTTATTCTATAAATGACAAGCCATCTACACCTGCTGGAACCATGGATAATAAACCTATGGTCTGCAAATGTAACCCAACTGATTTCTGGTGCTAATGAGAATTTATGAATAAATTCCACTGTGGAATTTAGGGAAGACTGTACTGAACATGAACAAGTAGCAGTGGGAACTGAATGAGTGTCAACTATGTACTGCTCTGTATATGTGTATGCTATACGTGTGTAGTTGCAATTTCTGCTTCAATGAACATCCATGGATAAACAAAGTTAAAAAAAAGAAAAAAGCAAATTGCAAAGATGAACTATATTTACCCCTTCTTAATAAAGAAAACTGGTAGAAATCATTCAAATAATTGAAGTGAGTTGCCTCTTTAAATAAGACTTGACAAATTATGAACCTTGGAGAATCTGCAGTCAGCATGTACTGAAGAGACTATGCATATGGATTAAATGGTGTAAATCAACACAACTCACTCCCTTGTTGGCATAAGTGAAGATCTGTTGCTTTACACCCCCTGAGGGTTTATCTATGAGGATTTACATATTCATGGTCTCACATTGTTAAATTTGTCATCATAAAGAGCAACCAGGCACATACACTGGGTGTCTGTCTATATGAAACAGGCCAAGGAGGAATCTGTCCTAACAGTCAGTCAGCAGAACAGTAATTTAGTTGATGCCCTTAAAAATGCAAGTAATAAAACTTGCCTCTCACAAACAAATATAGAAAAGGGTAGTTTAGGGGGGGTGTTTCTTTGATCATTCATCTGCTATTGAAGAAACAAAGGCATCATCATTATATGTAGAATTTGTGCCACCATTTTTTTCCTAAAAATGAGAATTAAACTCAAAGCATTCTCAAAGTTAGGATCAAACTCCAGCAGATTTTGTGCACCCTGAAATAGCACTTCATTCCTAAAATAAAGAAGGTGCATGTGATACAGCTGAATATACAGAGCTGAGAAAACTGTGAAGAAAACTTAATCTTTGAGACTGATGCTCTGGAAAGGCCACATAGATGTAGTTGCTCAGGTAGTTTCTCTAGGCATTACATTAAGTATAAGCACAAAGGAACAAACAGTTCCAGGTATCAGTCACGTACACAGCTGTTCAGAGAAAAAGAGTATTTTTTGACAGAAAATCAGGCTCATATATATTTCAAACACCAATCAAACAGGTCTAAATAAACCCAACAACAAAATCAGTAATATGTTAGTTGCGCCATAAGGATCAGAATGCTTGTGAAGATGAACTCTTATCAAAATTGAAAACATGCATCTGAAGGTTCAGCCCAGCAGGGCTTGCTAGCTGTTTGGTGGGTTGGTGCCAGGAGGTACCACAGGAGCCAGTCACATCCCGTGCTGTCACGTGCTCCCAAGGTATTTTCTGAGCACTAATTTGATCATGCAGCAAGCAAGACACTGTCAGAGCATGATAAGGCTGGTGCATTACCCATACACAGGATTAGCCTGCTGCTAAAAGCTTTAGTCTAGATCATAACTTGGAAAATGGGTTGCGTAGTATTAGTTCAGCTGGCACTATGGAGCTCAGGACCCTCTGTCCAAAGGCATCTAATCTCTCATATATTTTATGTGGCCTAAATCTTTGCTGAAGAGGTTATCTGTGGCTGGACCAATAAGTCTCCGTGACATTCAGTCCTATTTCTGTGCTGAGAGTGACAACAAATTAGTGCAAAGTGTGTGAGTGTTTTTGCACCAAGAATTGTGATGATGCTGAAAATAGTTTTGAATCTCCTATTCCAGGTTTCAATTTAATGATCCATCCCTCTTCCATCACTAAAATATTTTTAGCCTGGTACTTTCTCTTGCTGGAACTGTGCTACAACGGTGGATAGATCAGGGATCTAACCAAATCCTGCTTGTCTCCTCCAACAACTCATAATCAGTGACTATTGGATATGTGTGAAGAATGAGCCATTGATTGTTTAAATTTTGGCCCTTGATCAGGTTGGGATGGGATTTCCAAAAGTGTTCAGTATTAGCCTAACGCTATTTGCATTTAAGAAAATTGCAATTCTGTATATATAAGTCAATAGGAGCTGAACTAGATTGACACAGGCTGCTTTTGGAAATCCTACCCTACAAAATAGGCCAAGGCATAATTTTAAATAGAATGAAAATTGCAGTCCTGGTAGTTCCCCCAGAATTCAAACTAAATTTTTAGAATGTCTGGGGAAAGGATAGTAGAGTTACTTCCCAAAAGCCTTTCTGTCTTTCGTTTTTCTCTACAATAGCCAGGTTCCAGCTGAGAGAGTTACTGAGATCATGATGTTTCTGATCTAAATCTGACCAAACTTTATAGCAGAAAACTCAATATTCCTGTGAAACATGTGGCTCCAAAAGCCAAACTCTGATGGAAAATCAAAGCCTACTTTCCCAACAGTAGGTAACCCTTATTGTTCAGAAAAGGTCTACTTGAACTTCCACACATAGGATAAATTGGGTTTGATGGGACATCAGCAGGTCATCCAGCCTAACCTCCTGCTCAAAACAGTGTCAACTAAGAGGTCTGAGCAATTTGCTCAGGGCTTTATCCAGTCTGACCTTGAAAACCTCCAAGGATTTGATGTGAACACTTTAAAAAATTAATCTGACCGATTCTGAACTCTATGGCTATGTCTGAGTATCAATACAAAGATCCTAGGAGTTTTTAATCTACTGACTGGTTCTGCTATTGTACTTCAGATGAGCCTTTTCCTTATAACACATGGCTGGCAGTCTAATGAACAATGTTACTCTGGCAGCTGCTTCCCCTATCCTCCCCACCCCATACAGAAGATCAGACATGTTGGAGGCCTGGGTGGTTAGTTGTCTCAGAAATCCAAAGGAGAGGTTCTCCCTCTTTGATTTTGCTATTACTCTTCTGCCCAGCCTCTTGATGCAAAATGAAAAGCAATTAATTAATCATATTTATCTATCACTCAATTACTTTAAAAAGATACATGCTAATAATGTATTGCCACCACTGATTAGAGTCTAACATGGTCATAAAGAGGCAGGGAGGTTCTGGAATTCATTACAATGGAGTACAAGCAAGGTGAGGCTGTAGCAAGGGGCATTTTGGGGTCGTCTTTCTTTGTCACAACATGCACAGGAGATGACCATTTTGCAGCCAGCATCCCAGAGCAAAGCTGGGAGAATATTTGCACTTGTAGCTGTGCTGCATGATCCAGGATATGCCCAAGCTCATGTAATATGTGACCATGTCCTACTCTCTCCTTGCCTTGCCTTGCTTGAGGATGGCTCAGACTAGTAATACAAACTAAAACTTTTTTAAAGGACTGAGGGCTGCAGCTGAGTGCTGTCTCAAGGCTTCCCCGCTCCCTTTTCTCCAGCAGGAA
>NW_010522890.1:3841-7832 GCF_000687285.1 Phaethon lepturus
CACATAGCAAGCATAGGGTGGAAAACTTCCCACCATCTCACACAAAGCTTCCTCAGCTTCTTATCACTTCTTTTTCCAAAGCAACTCGTACCTAGTGGGTGAAGAGGTATCAAAGAAAGTCTCTCAGCACAGTTATCAACATGCTACCTTAGATGGGGGAGAGAAAAGCAGCATCCCTGGAGAGAGACAGGGGTATGGTTGGGGAAGCACAGGCCTCTTCCACCTGGCTGCTCATCAGCCCCAAAGAGGACAGTGCTTTCCCTTCATGGAAATAAACAAGTGAAGGTTCAGCCTCCATGTCTACTAGGAAAACAAGCGCTTAAGGAAGCTAGCTAACAGGACAGACATTGTTTAAAACCCCAGACTGAAGAAAGAACATTTATTCATTTAAGTTAGGCAGCCAATGCAGCGCCCTGATGGCATATCCATTTTACATGTGTCTATACGCCTTGTTTGCAACTTGTTTTTACTGTGTCAGAGTTTATGTAGGTTATTTAACCAGTAAAAAAGTGTGACCATTTTCTCTTAGTGTATTTCAGGAGCTTATATAAATTACCTTCAAAAAAGGTAATGTGCATAGAGGGATTTCTTTGCAGTTGTGAGCAGTTTGCAGTATCTTGTGTTACTTCCTTTTTTAATTTGTCTTCCAATTTTTCACATTGCAGACATTTTAAGAAATGTCAGATTTGTCCTAAATCCTGTCTAATAGGAACAATAAAACAGTTAACGCTTCTCCAGTTATGCAATTTAGTTTAAAAAAAATGTCGCTGTGACCCAAGTAACAACAGTTGTACAAAGTACTCCAGGGCATAGATGTAAGAAACTGCCACCAAGTACTAGAGGAGTACTTTTAAAAACTGTGAAATATGAATATTATTAACACTTTATTAAAAAATAATTTGTGTATTTTATTCTGCTATCTTCACAGCCTTTTGCTGGTCTTATGAATGTATTCAGCCTAACTCCAGAAATGTTGATGATTTTTTATTAGACCTAAAGTTTTAAAAAATCTTGTGAATTTCTAATTGTCTTGTCAAAAAAAGATATTCTCATCAAAGTAAAATTGAGGTCAAACTCCAGTTCACTGACACCAGCAGCACTTCTGCAAGAGGTCTGAGTGAAATACAGGCGTTTGTAGCCAATGTGGTGATGGTTGTCTCAGTGACTGAATGGGAGATGAAATTCCTGAATGCTTCTGTAATGATCCAGTTTCAGAAAGGTATTAGATAGACATGCAGCTCCCGTGGAGTTATTCAAACAGGATGAAGTACCTAATATCTCTGAGGATCTACACTGAACACCCACACCCAGCTGGAAACTCACAGGGAAGTTCAGTGGCTTTGGGTCCAGAAAGGCTGGAGGTTTTTCCTTTCTAACTTTTGCAATTTCCAAGCATCCATGATATGTAACATAGTGAGTGTAGATTTGCCAAGGCAATACACTCCAGGAAGTGTCCCTTATACAAATAATCTGGACAGAATGAGCTATTGGCTCACTAGAGCAATATTTCTAAATTGATTTTCAGTCAGGAGAAAATATAAGTGACATCAGGAAGCTTATTCTAAAACACCCTGGCAACTAAACTAAGGATTCAGCTATATAATTTGAAACCCATGAAGTAAAAGTCAATTTTAGGGCGAACATGGTCTGAGGATATTGCACCAGCTGAAGTAAGTGTAATGTACAACAGTAAAACAAAAAGAGAAATTAATAGCCATCCTGCATGCAAAAGCCATATGCTAAAAAATGGATCATCCTTTCAAACTAATAACATCTCTATCTCCATATACATGCTCAACCAGCTGCTGATGTAAAATAAAAGACTTTTCTCCCAAATAAATTAATAAGTCAGTATAAATAAAGGCATATAGACCATTCATAAATACTCTGTTGGAAACAGAACGCACTGGAGCTGCCTTTGTTGACAGATGCATTAACAGCCACAGTTGGGCTGCTGTGGAGGAGTGGTGTCCTTTAGCCATGTGTTCTGCTTGCCAGCAGCAATGGTGGGATCTGTCTCCAGACTTTCTGACAGTTTGTCATAGATGATATCCATGAGTCGCTCAAATGTCTGTTTGACGTTAATGTTGTCCTTGGCACTTGTTTCAAAAAATTCAAATCCTAATAAAATAAACAACACATTTATGTTTGATACATATTCCAAGATCTCCAATAAATACATAAAATTTTCTTGGGCAAGGAAGAGTGGAGAGACACACAGAAAGGAAATATGTGAGAGCACACATATAAAAGAGTGATATTGCAAGAGCAGTTAAAATTGTAACACAATCAGAGTAACTACATTAGTGTTATTTGCTTTATACCAAGCCAGATGAAATCAGAACTGGCCCAAATACATACCCTTAACCAAATTCTGCTTTAAAACAGTTTCATCTGAAAACTGACACCAGTTTGAGAGTGCTATTATTTTAGAAATGTCCTATATATACAGCCATTTTGAAGGAATAATCTACTGCTACATCTCGAACTATTATGTTCCTCTGAGCATTATTCAGCTGGAAACAGCCACTTCCATCGTGACATTAACCTGGTGCCAAAATAGACAACTGTGGAAATAACCAGGAAAAAAACAAAGCAAGGCAAGGAAATATTTCTGCAATTTGATATCTATTCAAGATAGAGGTAAATTCGTGAGAACAAAGGGCCCCCTGTAGTGGGTCTGGCTGAGATGGAGTTAATTTGCCCTGCTGAGGAGGGGAGCAACAGAGCAGCTTGGTGGCACCTGGTATCCAGCCAAGGTCAACCCACCACACTCCCCAACCCCCCAAACCAAACTAATAAACAAATTTTGTGGGGAGGATGAAGGAACTTGGGAATGTGCTAGTACAAACAGTGACTATGTGCTCTGTCCTGGCATTGATGGCTGTGACGATGATGAGGTCTCCAAAGATCCAGAGGATGTCCTGTGCACACAAGCTATGTGGAGGCAGGTGATTCAAAGTGCCCCAGTGTCATATTCTAACAGCCCAGATGTATTGCCCAGATATAGATACACCAACTGTGGATAGAGTGTCGTCTTGGCTGCAAAACTTCGAGGAAAATCTCTGTACCTCCTCATCCCTACGGGCCAGTGCCTTGGCTGTCAGGGGCGCACCAAGAAATCAGTCTTTTCCTGCCCCGGTCAGAGGGAAAGGGAGCCCCAGGTGCATGCCATGTGGTGCACTATGGTCTTTCCTGCGTGACCAGGGAGAGGACACGAGGAAGTGGGATGGTGAGCCCATCTTTAAGCTGGAAGCCCGAGTACATGAACTGAGAGGGAAGACAGCTGTTAAGAAGGGGCCAGCCAAGAAGACTGTCAGTTTAGTCACTGTAGAGACACAAGAAGGCAATCAACGATCTCCCAGACATAGAAGAACTGAAATCACCTCCCTTGTGATTTCAGTGAGGGGACTTCTGGTCTGGCACCGCAAAAGTCAGACAGTGAATACTCTGACATGGAACAGGAATAGAGGGTCCCTGCCTTCGTCCAGGAGGAGGAAAGGGATGACCAAGTATACTGGACTGTGTGGACTCAATGGCCTGGCACATCAGATCCACAGAAGTATAAGGCTTTGGTAGACACTGGTGCACAGTGTACGCTGGTGCCATCAGGGCATAGGGGCACAGAACCCATCTGGATCTCTGGAATGACAGGGGGATGCCAAGAACTGTCTGTACTGGAGGCTGAGGTGAGCTTAACAGGGGACAAGTGGCAAAAGCACCCCACTGTGACGGGCCCAGAGGCCCCTTGTATCCTTGGCATAGACTGTCTCAGGAGAGGATACTTCAAGGTCCCAAAGGAGTACCAATGGGCTTTTGGTGTAGCTACAGTGAAGATCAAACAGCTATCTGCCCTGCCTGGCCTCTTGGAAGATCCCTTCGTTGTGGGACTGCTGCAAATTGAAGAACAGCAGGTACCAATTGCTACCAGGACAGTGTGCAATATCGCACAAACCAAGGCTCCCTCACTCCCATCCATGAGCTGATTCAT
>NW_010522891.1:0-362 GCF_000687285.1 Phaethon lepturus
GGCTGTCTGCGGCCCAGGAGCCCCGGCCCGGGGCCTGAGGCCGCACCTCGCCCGAGGCGTTAAATGGCGTCTCCCCCCCTTGCAGAAGCCGATCCTGCTGCAGGGCCATGAGCGCTCCATCACGCAGATCAAGTACAACCGGGAGGGAGACTTGCTTTTCACCGTGGCCAAAGATCCCGTGAGTGCTGCGGGCCCTGCTCGCCCCCCACCGCCTCTGGTGAAAGCCAGACCTCACTGCCATAACTGACCGTCTATTCATCAGTCCCATTAATTATTCTGTCTGGTAAGAGGGGTGCTTCGTTGTTTTCTTTCCCCAGATTGTCAATGTTTGGTATTCAGTGAATGGTGAGAGGCTCCCCGCC
>NW_010522891.1:384-4273 GCF_000687285.1 Phaethon lepturus
CAGGAGCCGTCTGGTGCGTGGATGCAGACTGTATCCTTTGATCGCGGAAACCAGTTTGTCTGTCCCATATATTTGCTTTACAGTGATTCACTTGAGCTGATTCCTCCCAACTGCTGCACTGTTTTCTCTTGAAGAGGAGCCTGGGCACAATACACTGCATTTAACTCTTCTGCTGTCTTTCCCTTTCTCTGTCTTTTGGGTATTTTTCTTTCTCGGCTGTAGGAATAACGCATGCAGTGTGCCCAGTCTGCTCTCATTTGTGCTTTGTTGCTTTTGCTGTGGTGGCCTTGGGAGCTCAAGGAAGGTGTCCGAGATGCACAGGTTTTCCATCTCCAATGTGGGCAGCGGGTAGTGGAGACAAAAATGTGAGAAGCTTGTGTTAATGTGAGAGCTGGAGCCTTTTACTTTAATTTTCCAAAAGGAAAGTTGTGGATTTTGTAATGGGAACACTTGGACTCCATGTCTGCCTGTACAGGTGCATTGCTGGTCCTGGAATAGAACTTGTCCAATCTCTGTGTAACACAGCTTTTTAATCTTCTCTCTAAATATTCTCTGGGTATCTAGACAGTAGCTTTTTGGGGCTGAGAACATGCTGATATTCCCTAACTGGTGCCCTAGGGGACACGCGACACGTGCTCACCGGCTCTGCGGATAACAGCTGTCGGCTCTGGGACTGTGAAACAGGTAAGACTCTTCTCTTCCCACGTAGCTGCGTTCAAGTCACAGCTTTGTCCTGCCGTGAAGTCTGCTAATCTTGGAGTGTGTGGTGGCAGCGTAGCAAGTGTTTGTTTATTCTCCTGAAAAAGGTCTGAATCCTAACCCAGGGTGCTGGAGGGGAGGGTTTGTGTATGTGCCTGGTTTTTAGTGAATATTTAGTTAATTTACTCACTTTACCACCCAAGTAGTCAAAAAGTGCAGTTAGTGCTTGCAGGTCACCAAACCTGCTTGTCAGCTACACCCGACGCTCATCCTCCCTCACCCGGTGAAGTGACGGTTTCTGCTCTGTGTTCAGGAAAGCAGCTTGCTCTGGTGAAGACCAGCTCAGCGGTGAGGACATGTGGCTTCGACTTTGGAGGAAACATCATCATGTTTTCCACGGACAAGCAGATGGGATATCAGTGTTTCGTGAGCTTCTTTGACCTCCGGGACTCCAGCCAGATCGGTGAGGAATCCGGGCCAGTGCCTCCACCAGGGAATAAGGGGAAGTGTTGATCACTGGAGCCAGTGCCAATGTGTCTGTCTGTCTCCTTCCTTCCTTCCTTCCTGCAGAGAACAACGAACCTTACATGAAAATCCCCTGCAGTGACTCTAAAATCACTAGTGCTGTGTGGGGCCCTCTGGGAGAGTTCATCATTGCAGGACATGAGAGCGGAGAGCTGAACCAGTTCAGTGCCAAGGTCAGTCTGATAAGGAACAGAATCTCCTTCGGGCAGCAGTGCCTGGGGGAGGATGTCACAGCATTCCTGTGGTGATCATGGGACAGAATATGGGCTTTTTGGCTCAAACCAACAGTCTCATGGAAGGATAGATTTCAGCTATGTGGCTCCCTTGAGCAAGGCTGATGTACCAACATCTGCCCCACTGCTGACAGCGACATCTCCTAAATTGTTTTGAATGGGGAAGTCACATGTATGCTCACTTCAATTGCCGGCACGCTGAAACTGCCTTCTTTACCCTTCAGTCAGGGGAGCAGCTTTCAAACATCAAGGAGCACACCAAGCAAATCAACGATATTCAGACCTCCAGGGACATGACCATGTTCATCACTGCCTCCAAGGATAACACAGCCAAGGTGAGGCTTCCCGTTGGAAGTGCAGTGGACTGTTGATATTTGCTTGCAGGACCTCTGCTCAGAGCCATGGCTATCGCAG
Organism: Phaethon lepturus; assembly: GCF_000687285.1. Taxonomy (NCBI): domain Eukaryota; kingdom Metazoa; phylum Chordata; class Aves; order Phaethontiformes; family Phaethontidae; genus Phaethon; species Phaethon lepturus. Next base: position 2,256 of record NW_010522891.1, read on the forward strand.
AGGTTTGCTCCTTAGAAATTTTAGTAAGTGGAAAGTCAAAGCTTAGTGCAAAAGTTCAGTGACAAAGGGGAGGCACCACCATGTTCAATTAAGAGCCAGGCATTGGAAGCAACATTGCCAAAATTAAGGCTACAGTTGGCTACCTCTGGAAGACGATAGAGGTGAGACTTACCTTAGGATGGGATTTTGGGGAATTGTTTTTGGAATTTGGGTGCCCATGAGTGACTGTAGAGCTAGACAGTAGATATCTGCCCAGGTGAGGCCTAGCAGCCAGATTTGTGTGAGTTTGTTGGGCTGCCAGCCCTTTTGCAGAATAACTCTCTTCCTTTTACCTCCTAGCTATTTGATTGCACGACACTCGAACATTTGAAGACGTTCCGGACGGAGCGACCAGTGAACTCTGCCGCACTTTCCCCTATTTTTGATCACGTAAGAATGAGCTCGCTCATTGTAACGGTCTTACTGTGACTCCTGCATTGTCCCAGGTAGCTGGAAGGCAGAGTGTCACCAGTCTACCTAAAAAGCATGACTGTGGGATGGGTCTGGGGAACTTTCCTGTGGTCTGGAACAAGGCTCTGTGTCCTCTGATCTTCAGAGTGTGTCTGGGAGGTGGGAACTTCTCTGGGGCTGGAGTCAGGCCTGAGTTTGTGGGATCTGCTGCGTTAGTAGGAGGCTTCCCCAAGGTTTGGGTCCTTCCTCTCCTGGCTGCCTCTGAGCGTGGTGTAAGCAGCACTGAATGTTGTGGCTTCTCTCCTGTGCAGGTTGTGCTTGGTGGTGGGCAGGAGGCCATGGATGTGACCACGACCTCCACTAGGATTGGCAAATTTGAGGCCAGGTTGGTCCTTTTCCTCTGGCAGGGCCGAGTCCTCACCTGGAGGTCTCCTGACAGCCCAGGAGTGCTCATCCCAGAGCATCTGGCTCCTGGCAGTGTTGGAGTCATTAAACTTGCAGAGCTTTTTTGAGGAAACCCTGATTGTGTCCTTAACCAGGCTCCTGACTTCTTGTGATAATTTAAATCCTCTCCCTTCTCCCAGGTTCTTCCACTTGGCTTTTGAAGAAGAGTTTGGCAGAGTGAAGGGTCACTTTGGTCCGATAAATAGCGTTGCCTTTCACCCCGACGGGAAGAGGTGAGGATCTCTGTGGGTCTTGCCGCATGCTCCAGTCAAGCCTAGCCCACCTTTTGGTGGTCACAGGAGCTCTGCAGTGGGAATGGAGCTAGCACCTTCCTTAATTCTCCTATTCCAGCCCTGCTGCTTCCCCCCAGGCTGGCCAGGGTGTTCACACTTATGCCCTGCTGCACATTTTGGCTGTGTCACTGGTATTTTTTCTGGCCTGCAACTCCTTTATTAGTTTTTGGAGGGGGTTGTGAGAACAGACTCCACTACTGGTATAAACCAAGACCCTGTGAGCTCCTGACAACATCCGTGACCTTTATCTTGTCTTTCCTCCCGTACAGTTACAGCAGCGGGGGTGAGGATGGCTACGTTCGCATCCATTACTTCGATCCCCAGTACTTTGAATTTGAATTTGAAGCTTAAAAGGAGGACTTCCTCTCCTCTTCCCTTTCCTCTTCCAATCCATCGGCTCCTACGCAGAACTGTTGTAAGGCCTGAAGTTAGTGTGCTCCACAGGAGGCAGTGGGAAGCAGTTAGCAGCAAACTCGGGGGGCTGTGTGAAGGTGGGGAAATAGAAACCCAGCCGGCTCAAAAGGGCAGGACTGGCTTTCACAGGAGGTAGTGAAGGCAAGGAAGGGAGGTGGGTTGGCTGCCTGCCTGCCCCTGAGGATGCTAGCTTCCTGCCCTGCTGGGCCTATTTATATCAGGGGAGAAAAAAAAATCATCAGGAATAAATAAATAGAAATCTTTTATAAACACAAGGAAAAGGACCTCTGTGGGGTTTTGGTTTTGTTTTTTCAGTCTGGAACAAAATTAACTTGAGTGCTTTGCTTTCCCTGGCGGTGCCTTGCTCCCCACCCATGGGCAGACAGCAGCGCTGTTACCCCTGAGGCCTCTGTCTGC
>NW_010522891.1:4343-4768 GCF_000687285.1 Phaethon lepturus
AGGCTGGAAGTGCAGCAGCCAGTCATTGTTTTCCAGATGACACGCACGCGCCCAGTTCTGGTGCTTTCGTTCTTTGCTGGACTGACCCTGAGCCAACTTTCCTCATGGAACAGTTATTTCCTGAGCTAGCACACTTGCGTTGCAAATCCTCATCCTTCCAGCCCTGTCACCCTGTGGCTCTGTCTGGAGGGTGGTTTGTTGCTCTTTCCTTCCTCAAAACTGGGTTCAAGGGCAGATTTCCCGGGCTGGCTCCCAGCTCGGAGTGACATGCAACACTTGAACTGCAGCCAGTGTACCCTTTGTGGAGAGGGTGTTGCGGGTTTAGTGGGTTCTGCCACTTAGTTTTTGCTGTGCTGGCAGCCGGGCAGGGGCTGCGAGCCGGGCAGGGGCTGCGACCCCGGCCCGCCATGGCGGGGGGGGCCAGA
>NW_010522891.1:5030-6348 GCF_000687285.1 Phaethon lepturus
GAGCACAGCGACCTCCCGCTGCCTCCTGCCCTTCTGCTCCACCAGCAGTCCGGGTACGAGCACTGCTGAAATCCCACGGGGAAGGAGCCACACTTGCCAGGGAGTGGGGCCGCTCCTGCCCCTACAGAAGAGCAGAAAGCAGGCGCGAGCTGGGAGAGAGACCACTTTACTGAAACAAGCTCAGTCTGTGCAGCCCAGAGGCTGCAAAAGGGAGTCTGTCCCCACCTCCGAGGGCTGTCCTCCGGGCTCCACGGAGCCTTTGTCCTGCACAGCGCTTCCCATGGAAAGCTGCAGCATCACCTTGGCCTGGCAGCCCACGGGGACAGGGAGTGTTCGCAGGGACCGAATTGCCAGTGCTGCTGTTCATCTTTTGCTCTCCGTCCGGGCAGCGGGGTCAGAGAGCGACCGGCTCATCCTGTTCCCCGTGCTCTCCTTGACAGGGGCATCGTTGCCCTCTACTAACCGCTGGATCTCTGCCCAGGCCTCGTCCAGGTGCTGGGATGAACGGATCCATCGGAAGAATAAACCTAGGAGAGAAGGGGCTGTGTGTGTTACTTAGGTCGTGCTGTAGCCTTGTCAAGAGGGGGAAAAGCAGAGCAGCTTTCCCTCACCCAGCCCAGTTTTGAGAGCGCTGGATCCAGCTTACCCTGCCAGAGTTGGATGCTCTGGGGCTCAACGGAGGGCCAGATGACCAGGGTGTTGTGTGAGTAGAGAGGGTTCAGGTACTTCTTCTTCTCCCCCGGCTGGTTCAGCCAGGCCCAGAGGGAGTGCGTGCTCTCCTTCACTTTACACAGGCACCTATGGGAGAGTTGAGACGCATTTCAGTTCCTGCCAGGGGTTGTGGGGCCAAGTTTGACCCGAGCTGTGTCCAGGAGGGCTTTGCTCTGCCATATCTGGCAGTGTAAAGGCAGGATAAGCCCTCCTGCCCCACTCGCCTCTCTTTCTCATTGTTGCAGAGGAAGGTGCCGTAGGCGGAGGCGTAGGCGTTGTCAAAGAGGGTGAGGAGGAGATGCTCGCTGAACTCCAGGGAGAAGGGGAACTGGCGGCTCAGCTGCCACACGCAGTCGAGGAAGAGGAGGAAAAGTGGCGCCTCCTGCTTCAGCCGGGCGTGGGAGTAAGCAGAGTGGGCACAGCGGAGGTGGAAGGGATGGCCAGCCTGCGGGACCCCCCGAGGGGGAATAACAGGGGTGAAGGGAAGCTGGGGGTGCCCAGCTGGGCTCGGGTCCTTGGCCCCCTGAGGACCACTGGTCTCACCTCGATCCACTCCCGCTCCAACAGCCCCTGGAAGCCCACCAGCGTGCGGCAGGACGGGTCCAGG
>NW_010522891.1:6382-6588 GCF_000687285.1 Phaethon lepturus
CCCCATGCACCAGCACACGGGCCTCCTCCCTGTGGGCAAGCGCGGGTGGTCGGGGCGATGCCAGCTGTGCCAGCGAGCCCGGGATGATGCCCAAGGTTTGTGCCACACTGAGATTGTTGCAAGGGGGAAAGCGGAGGGCTGGTAGCACCCCTCTACCTGTCCATGCACTGTGCGGCCAGGCAGGCCGTGCTCAGGGCCGCCTTGAC
>NW_010522891.1:6602-7382 GCF_000687285.1 Phaethon lepturus
CGCAGGTCCGCCTTGACATGGCTCAGCCAGCGGCAGCTCTCCAGCCGGCTCAGCCACCGGTCCATGTTGATCGAGGTGTCGTTGCAGGCTTCCACCAGCTTAATGAAGCTCTCTTGCAGCGGGCGGCCTCTGGGAGGGGAGGAGAGTGGTTGTCAGGGGCTCAGTGCGTCTTTTTTCAGGGGGCTGGAGTCCCCATACCATTGGCAGAACATTGTGATCACCCGTGTCACGAGAGCGCCAGGCCTCAGCACAGCCCCTCACCTCTCCAAGGGCCGGTGCAGCCTCCTCCACTGCGGGTAGGAGGACTTGGGCTCTGTGCCACCCCCTGTCATCCGAGCCTGCTTTGCCGCCTGGGCTGACCGCGTGTCGATGATAAAGCCCCGTTCCCCCTCCTCCAGGACCGTCCCCAGCAGCATCTCGTCCTCACGGCAGCGCTTTCGGTTGGGGCCCGTCAGTGGCTGGCTGCTGCGGAGCATCACCTGCAGGGTGAGGGATGAGGGATGGCGGGCAGCGAGAGCTGGGGGCACTGGGGGAACCCCACAGGATGGGGGGCTCCGAGCCACCTTTGCCCAAGTGCTGGCGGTTGGCGGGAGAGGGAATGGGGGCAGGACCGGGGGACGGACTCACAGTGCCATTCTTGGGGTGGTAATAGCTGAGGACGGGGAATCGCCCGCCCTGCCGGAAACGGGCAGCCTTCCGCAAGGTGTCATCATCCACCGCTGCCGGTACAATGACGGCGGGAGGGTACGTGGGGCAGGTGGTGAAATCCCGGTTCACGTC
>NW_010522891.1:7409-8274 GCF_000687285.1 Phaethon lepturus
GTGCGGGCTGCCTCGGGTGCCGCCCTGGCAGCCCCGGCAGCGTGAGCCCCAGCAGGCAGCCCGGCATGGCTGGGGGGAGTCGCTTCCCAGCCCGGCTGGGTCTCTCCCCTCCAGGCTCACCTGCGAGGCGATCTGTTGGAAGTACTGCTCGAGGGGGAAGAGGTGCCATCCTTCCTCCAGCTTCAGGCTCTGGGGTCTGTAGAAGAACGGGTACATCATCATCACGGAGTCCACGGAGGAGAGGGCCTGGAGTGGGAGCAAAGATGGAGTTGGTCATGGGTGGGGAGCATGGGGATGGCTGGGAATGTCCCCACCGTGTCCCCAGGGCAGCCTCTGCAAACCCCATCCCCATTCCGTGGCTCCTGGCCATGTCCCAGCTGCAGGCGAGGGCTGAGCGGGCAGGTGCTGGCACCACCGGCCCCGTGGGCACCCTGAGTATTTACCCACGTTAATGACAGACCGAGAGCAAACACTGCAGGCAGCCGCTTTCTCCTGCCAACCCTTTGCACCCCGGCGTGGCTCTGGCCAGGCTCTCCGGCCGCCCGGGAGCTCACCTCGACAGAACTGGCAATGTTGAGGCACTCCTCCATGCCCGGGATCTCCAGCTGCAGCACCTTCAGGTCTTTGCACCGGAGCGTGATGGTGCCGGAGGAGCCGGCGAGCCTGGGGGAGGCAGGAGGAGGGTCAGGCTGGCTGTAGGTCCGCGCACACAGATGGACACACAGACGGACATGCGAGAGCGCTGCCCTCTCCCCCCGGGAGACCTGAGAGGGACAAAGTGAGAGGGCTGTGCCGGAGAGGGTGCCGAATCGCTGGCTCTCATCTGGCACCGGTGGCGTGCCTGCCTGAAGCCGGGGTTTCCACC
>NW_010522891.1:8297-8841 GCF_000687285.1 Phaethon lepturus
TTCCACCATCTCCCCGCCCCGCCCGGGGCTCGGTGGACGCCGTGGTGGTTAGCACAAAGCTGGGCGCTGCCAGGCAGGTTAGCAGAGCCGAGAGAGTGTTAAAAGCCAAACCTGGTGTCTCGCGGGGAGCCATTAGTCCGAGGGGGCTGGTACCAGCCTAAGTTCTGCACTCTGAGGCATGGAGGAGAAGAGAAGGTCAATACCTGGTGCCACAGGCATCCCAGCGTGGGCCGCGGGGAAGAGGAGGGATGAGGCTCAGTGGGCAGCGCCGTGGGGCAACTGTGCTCTGCCACGGGCGCCGGGAGAGCAGTGGGGAATCTCCTCCAGCTAAGGCAGGGGTGACACTGCTAGAAGGGAGTGCGGGGCCGGCCACGGGGAGAAACCCACCTCTTCTCCACGGCATCCACATTGCGGATGAGCAGCCAGAGCTCCACGGTGCCAGGCTGGGCGTCCCCCCCAGGGCAGGAGGAGAGGAGAAGGTGGTGGCTGGTGATGCACAGGGGGCCCTTCACCGCCGGCAGGCCCGCGCCCGACAGCCGCAGCC
>NW_010522891.1:9011-9854 GCF_000687285.1 Phaethon lepturus
AGCCTGGAAACCCCCTCTTCCCTCTGCGTCACGCTGGGCCCTATAGTCTCACTCCCCTCTTCGTGTTTACATTGTCACCTATAGCATATGGAGCTTCCTTGCTGCAAAATGCAGGGTAGTGTGACATATTTCCTCCCCCAGCAATGCTGTAATTGCAGCTGAGGGAAACTGAGGCACGGGGCAGAGGGGGCTGAGCTGGCTCCGGGCTCCCTGGCAGTGCCCGAGCCCCGAGCTCGGTACCCCATGCCTGGTGCGCTCCAGGGGGGTGTATTTTTGGTGGCTGGTGAAAACGCAGCTGCTGCCTTGCAGGGAGCAGCTCTGGGGCCTCTCCTGCCTGCGCTGGGGCCTGTCGTGCTGGGGCTGTACAGTGCTGCATCAAGCCCTGCCAGACCCCCGCACCAGCCTGACCCCGGCTCCCTTGGGCTCTGCCTGCACCCACAGCCGCCCCCGGGCCCGGGTATGGAGCAGAAGCTGCTGCCAAGTGCCCTGGGTGAGGAGGAGGAGGAGGGTGAGCACTGGCAGCACTGCCTGCCCCGGCCACCCCTGCGCTTACCTGCTCGGGCTTGGCGGCAGGCGGGGACCTCAGGGTGCAAGCAGGGACCTCGGGGTGCAAGCAAGGGACTGTGGGGTGCAAAGAGGGAACAGCTCGGCATAAGCAGGGGACGTCAGCGTGCGAGCAGGGATCTCGAGGTGCAAGCAGGGAACCTTGGAGTGCACGCAAGGATCTTGGGGTGCAAGCAGGGGACCTCAGAGTGCAAACAGCGACAGGCTGGGCATAAGCAGGGGAGCTCAGGATGCGAGCAGGGATCTTGGAGGGCAAGCAGAGGAGCTCAGGGTGCAGGC
>NW_010522892.1:0-4118 GCF_000687285.1 Phaethon lepturus
AACCCCAAGCCCCCCTCCCGCCTCAGGAGCTTCCCCACCTCTCACCCCTGTTAAGAAGTACCCGGTGAGCTGCTCTGCCAGCTCCCACTCCTCTTCTGCTGCAGGAGGAAATAGGGGCCTTTCCCAGGCGTTGCCGACAAACTGTTGGCGTAGTGGCCTCAGATAACCCTCCATCACCCCCGTGCCCCACGGACCCACTCACCGCCCGCTGGCTCGGGCAGATCATGAGCCTCTGCGGAGCCGTTCGCCCCTCGTCCTATTGGAATGGAGCCAAAGCAGCTCTGGGAAAGAGGCGCCCACCCCAGTTTCAAGATGGTGGCCAAGAAGGCCAACAGCGTCCTGGCCAGGAAGGCAGTTGGGAGTAGGGAAGTGATTGTGCCCCTGTACTCGGCACTGGTGAGGCCACAGCTTGAATACCGTGTTCAGTTTTGGGCCTCTCACTACAAGAAGGACATTGAGGTGCTGGAGTGTGTCCAGAGAAGGGCAACGAAGCTGGTGAGGGGTCTGGAGCACAAGTCTTACGAGTAGCGGCTGAGGGAACTGGGTTTGTTCAGTCTGGAGAAGAGGAGGCTGAGGGGAGACCTTATCGCTCTCTCCAACTACCTGAAAGGGGGTTGCAGTGAGGTGGGTGTTGGTCTCTTCTCCCAAGGAACCAGTGATAGGACAAGAGGAAATGGCCTCAAGTTACACCAGGGGAGGTTTAGATTGGATATTAGGAAAAATTTCTTTACTGACAGAGGGTGGTCAGGCATTGGAACAGGCTGCCCAAGGGAGGTGGTGGAGTCACCATCTCTGGAAGTGTTCAAAAAATGTGTGGATGTGGCACTTCAGGACATGGTTTAGGGTACATGGTGGCGCTGGATTAATGGTTGGACTTGATGATCTTGAAGGTCTTTTCCAATCTTAGTGATTCTGTGATTCTGAGATGGGGACAGGGCATCCCCCTCCCCACCAGCTGCATGTACACAGGCCCAGTGGGGCCGTGTCCCACTGCTGCCCATTGCAGCAGTGCTCTCCTGCCCCTCTCTGGCACCCACCCCAGGAGCTCTCCTCGGCCCCCCAGCTTAGGGGCAGTGATTGACAGACGTGTCTCCCACCAGTCCGCCCGGCACTGCCAGTTGTTTGGGATGCAGCATCACCCCTGTCTGGGTGAAGGTGGGTGATGTTCACAGGGGTCCAGCTCACCAGCTGGCCTGGACCGCTCCACTGAACTAAATTGTCACTGCGTCAATGCCATGCCACCAGCAAATGTCACTCGTGATACTGCATTCATTGTCTCTCAGCTCCCCGATAACTGTATCCAGGGCTCCATCTTCCCTATCTGCTCTGCCTGGAGGCACCTCGTCTGCTCAAAACCTGCTCACTTAATGCAACGAATAAAGAAATTTCTATCTCTGTATTGCTCCCGCTCTTTCCTCCTCTCACGCTGATGCAGGCAAGGACTAAGAGAATGAAGAACCACCCACTGTAGGAAAAGATCAGGTTCAAGACCACTGAAGGAACCTGAAGGTACACAAGTCCATGGGACCTGATGAGATGCATCCATGGGTCCTGAGGGAACTGGCAGATGAAGTTACTAAGCCACTGTACATTGCATTTTGAGAAGTCATGGCAGTCTGGTGAAGTTCCCACTGACTGGAAAGGGGGAAACATAACCCCTGTTTTTAAAAAGGGAAAAAAGGAAGACCTGGGGAACTACAGGCCAGTCAGTCTCACCTCTGTGCCTGGCAAGATCATGGAGCTGATCCTCCTGGAAACTATGCTAAGGCACATGGAAAATACGGAGGTGATTGGTGACAGCCAACATAGCTTCACCAAGGCCAAACTGTGCCTGACAAATTTGGTGGTCTTCTACAATGCGGTTACAGCTTTGGTGGATAAGGGAAGAGCGACTGATATCATCTACCTGGACTTGCTGTCCCGCATGACATCCTTGTCTCTAAATTAAGATAAGGGAAGAGCAACTGACGTCATCTACCTGGACTTGCTGTCCCGCATGACATCCTTGTCTCTAAATTAGAGACACATGGATTTGATGGAAAGACTACTCAGTGGATAAGGAATTGGCTGGATGTCCTCTCAATGTCCAAGTGGAGACCAGTGGTGAGTGGCATTCCTCAGGGGTCGGCACTGGGACCAGCGCTGTTTAACATCTTCGTTGACGACATGGACAGTGGGATTGGATTGAGAGCATCCTCTGCAAGTTTGCTGACGACACCAAGCTGTGTGGTGCGGTCAACATGCTGGAGGGAAGGGACGCCCTCCAGAGGGACCTTGACAGGCTAGAGAGGTGGGCCTGTGCAAACCTCATGAAGTTCAACAAGGCCAAGTGCAAGCTCCTGCACGTGGGTCAGGGCAATCCCAAGCACAAATACAGGCTGGGTGGAGAATGGATTGAGAGCAACCGTGAGGAGAAGGACGTGGGGATGTTGGTTGATGAGAAGCTGAACATGACCTGGCAATGTATGCCTGCAGCCCAGAAGGCCAGCCGTATCCTGGGCTGCATCAAAAGAAGCACAGCCAGTAGGCCAAGGGAGGTGATTCTATTACGCTCTGGTGAGACCCCACCCGGAGTCCCGCGTCCAGCTCTGGAGCCCTCCGCACAGGAAAGACATGGACCTCTTGGAGTGACTCCAGAGGAGAGCCACAAAAATGATCAGAGGGATGAGACAGCTCTCCTGTGAGGACAGGCTGAGAGCTGGGGTTGTTCAGCCTGGAGCAGAGGAGGCTCCGGGGAGACCTTACTGCAGCCTTCCAGTGCTTAAAGGGGGCCTACAAGAAAGCTGGGGAGGGACTTTTTACAAGGACATGCAGTGATAGGACAAGGAGTGGTGGCTTTAAACTGAAAGAGGGTAGGTTTAGATTAGATACAAGAAATTCTTCAGTATGAGGGTGGTGAGGCACTGGAACAGGTTGCCCAGAGAAGCTGTGGATGCCCCATCCCTGGAAGTGTTCAAGACCAGGTTGGGTGGGGCTTTGAGCAACCTGGTCTAGTGGAAGGTGTCCCTGCCCATGGCAGGGGGGGTGGAACTAGATGATCTTTAAGGTCCCTTCCAACCCAAACAATTCTATGATTCTATCTCCAGGACTTTCTGGGGGATACAAGGAAGGCTCTCCCCCCACTCCCTGTGCTGAAAACACTCCTGCCTTTCTCTCTTGCTTCTCAAAAAGGCTAAAAATGCCAGCGAAATGAAACAGCTCTGACTCTCCTCTGCTCCACCACTGCCCATAAAAGTCTGAGCAGGACCTACACAGGTATTTTGGCCAACTTCCCTCCCCAGTGGCAGCCCTGCTGAATGCACAAGAACTGATAAACTCGGGTCACCCGGGAGCTGCAAGCGAGGGAGCGCACGTGGGTGCGTGAGCAGAGGCAGCCGTTACCTGCCTTTAGCAGGAGCAGCTTGATCGCAGCCCTAACAACAGCCTTACAGTCAAGCCTGGCTGCTGCACCTCCCTCCACTCCATCCCCTGCCAGGGAAAAGGGGGTGTCCAGCATCGCCTCCCCAGCCCGCTGCCGCCGCGTGGGATTTCCCACGTGGGAACTTGGCCAGGGTAACATGCCACAATGGAGCTGGGGGGTCCACCGAGCCCGGCTGCCCAGGCTGCACCCCGATACCCTGCTCCCAGGCAGCGCTCTGCAGAAGTCCTGTAACCAGCAGTGCTGGGGAAAAAACCAAAGTACTACCTTACAGTTGGCTGGCCCCGGGTTTTTTCTTCCACTGCAAGAGCCACAGAGGCTCTTTCGTTTGAATCGAGGAGAAGGCATCTCTCTCTCCATCAGAAGAAGACAGCCCTTTCGTCTCCCCTCACAAGACAACAGGTAGTCCCACGCTGACACCCAAGCTCGCTGCCTCCAAACAGGCTCCTCTGACAGCTCCAGATGAGCACAGCAGCCACATAAAACAACCCATAGTGCTGGGGATTGATTTTTGCCTCAGCCTGAAGGTGCTTCCTTGAACTTTCTGAGGAAACGGAGGGGTCTCCTTCCCCCCGGAGACCTCCCCCCCAAGAGGCCCTGGCAGTGGTATGGGAAAGGGCTGTGATTTCCCACAGGGCTCCCTGAGGAGCTGGGTAGTTTTACCCTCTCTTGACACGTGCAAGTAAGTCCCTAAGGGTTT
>NW_010522892.1:4368-5444 GCF_000687285.1 Phaethon lepturus
TGCCCCAGCTGTGCCAGCCCTCCCGGCCCCTCTTACACTGGGCAGAGGGACCCCCAGTCCCAAAGAGCCCCTCACAGGAAAACACAGCCCAAAGCACTGGCAAAGCTTCTTGGCAGGGTGAGGAGCTGCGACATGCTGTCCCAGGGAAAGATGCCAAGGAGCCCCAGCAGGGCAGAGCCCCGATCGCAAGGCTTCTGGAGGATCAAGAGCAAGGGGGAGGCTGGGTGAGAAAAACTTTTTTATTGCTGTCTCCTAAAATGCTGTTATTCTTGTCATGCTGAGCAGCCACCTCTGGAGGTCCTCCTGGCTAAAGCAGAGCTCAACTCACCATCCTTCTCCTCCCACCTCTTCTCAGACAACACCAAACCATCACCGGCAAACGGGCCAGACCACCATCCATGGCCTCTTCAAAGCTTCAGACCCCAGCCCATTGGGCCACTTGCTGGCTAGGACCAAGTCCTCCCTCGATTCAAGCCACCCGATCACCCATTGCTTGGGCTGGCATGTTGCCCCTCAGGGAGCTGGAAGAGGGGGCACACATACCAATGGGCAGAAAAGCTGAAACACTTCATCCCGCAAGCAGCAAGCTGGGGCAGAGGGCAGGGCTTGCTCAGGACCTCGCCGCCAGCCACTGGCCGGCTCCAGCTTCGCCATGAGGGATGGCCCCTCGCTGAACCCCCACGGTGGGGATGCAGGACCTGGGACAGGCATGGCCCAAGCTGTGCCACGTAACCCAGCTCGCAAATATTTTGTGAGGAGGGGCTCCCTCCTCGCGCGCCGCTCCCCACCACAACGTCACCTCTGGTCTGCCAGACCCTGCCCAAGGCTCAGAGACATCCACTTCAAGTCTCACACCCCGAGCTTGGCACCCAGGGAAGATCTCGCGCTCCTGCCCCGACTCCCCAGCTCTCTGCCCAGCTGTGCAGCCTCCTCCGCGGATGCCGGTTCTCCCCCGGGACAGGCTGCCAGGGCTCCCTTTCCGACAGCAAGAAGCAGCACCTCCTTCTCCTTCCCGGGGCACCACTGTTTTCTGGGGAGCAGGAGGGTGCCCGGGGGACAGCCACTGCATCCAGGAC
>NW_010522892.1:5503-6018 GCF_000687285.1 Phaethon lepturus
TGGGGGGCCAAGCCCGTTCTCCATGGTGGACATTTCCAGAGGCGGCATTTAATCGCTCGATTTGCAGGGTTTACCCAGCCATGTTGCAACAGCTCCCAGCAGCTGTCGCAGGCAGTGCTGCAATAGGAGGCGGCTGCCGAAGCCCTGGAGCCACCCGGCGAAGGGGCTCCGGGAGCAGAAGAGCCCTTCAGGGGTAAATTGCCTGAGCACCGCCATAGCTCAACCGCAGCTGACGGCTTCCTCGCAGGGACCCACTGGTCCCCACGCCCGAGGGGCTGGGGCCTGCCAGAGGCAGGCACGAGCTCAGCCATGGCCCCAAGCATGGACCATCCCCTCCTCTGCCTCCCCAAAATTTTATCACACAAAGCAAGCGGTACTGATCCCCCCTTCTCAGACAGCTCCCCCGCAGCACCCCTGGGTGCCAGAGGCAAGCAGAGAGCAATGGCTGACAACGGCACGGCTGCCCAGAAGCAGTGAGCCTCCCCCTCATGGCAGGCGACCAAGGCCAGGCATCT
>NW_010522892.1:6217-6554 GCF_000687285.1 Phaethon lepturus
AGGACAGACAGCCCCCTGCGTCCCAAATCGATGAGAGCCCTAGGTATTGCCAAGAGGATCAATTCTGGCACTCTCCCACCATCTCACCTGGGGCTCCTGTTTCACAGGGGTAGGAAGGAAGCGGGAGCACCTGGCATTTCTAGGAAAGCACTAGAAAAAGGCTTTCCTAGGGGTGGGGAAAGAGATGAAGCTTTTTTTCATGAGGAGAGGTGTTTGAAGAGGAGACAAGACAGGTAAGGAGGCTGGGGGTTTGGCGGGGGACACGGGGCCAGGCAGAGGGCTGGCAGGAGCTGCAGTGCTACATGGGGTGAGGGCCAACATGGGCTGGGGGGGGAAG
>NW_010522893.1:0-1428 GCF_000687285.1 Phaethon lepturus
AAAAACAACTTGGAGGGATGGCAGACGCTTCCCGAGAGGGGGAGGACGTGGGTGTATTGTCCTCCAGCGCCGACCGTCCCTTCCGCTTCCCTGCCCTTCTCTCATCCTCGCCTCTCCGAGGAGAGTTCCTGCTGGGAAAGCACCGTTAACGTTGCAAAACCAACCCTTCACATTGCAGGAGGTGGAGGCACAACTTGGAAGTTTTCACTAGTCCCAAAATAATGGGCTGCAAAAATAATGGGCTGCAAGGAGTTTGGCAGCCTTCCTCGCGCCAGTGTTTGCGGTTCTGTAACCCCGTGCTCCCACTGCTTAAGGAAAGCTGTTTCCTGCCTGCTGCTGGTGAAGGACCCCCGATGCTCAGCAGTTGGGTTTCTGAACAGCGGCCTCCTTCTCTTGCAGCTCGGGTCATGCCGATGACCGGGAACGGGTCACACCAGAAACCGCCAGCTCTGGCTCTTACGGGTCGGCAATGGCCCTTGGAGGGTTCTGTAACCCCGTGCTCCCACTGCTTAAGGAAAGCTGTTTCCTGCCTGCTGCTGGTGAAGGACCCCCGATGCTCAGCAGTTGGGTTTCTGAACAGCGGCCTCCTTCTCTTGCAGCTCGGGTCATGCCGATGACCGGGAACGGGTCACACCAGAAACCGCCAGCTCTGGCTCTTACGGGTCGGCAATGGCCCTTGGAGAGGGAGCACGACGGTTATTTCCCCCGATCTGGGGCCGAGCCAGCTCCCGCGACATCAGGCTGGAAACAAGGAGCTGCCCCTCGGGTTGCTGACGGGTGGGATGCGGGATGCTGCCGCCCTGCCCGGCATTCACGGCTCTCTCCTCTCTTCCAGGGTCCTGCGGAGCGGCGGTGGTGGTCCCCTTCTGATGGGAGGATGGTTGTTCTCAGGCAGTTTGGGCTGCTGCTCTGGAAGAACTACATCCTGCAGGTAGGCTGGCGCCGCGCTCCCGGGGGGCTGCTTCTGTCACCACCGCATGTGGCGACATCAGAGCTTGCCTGGGGCCTCGACTCTCCAGCAAACCTTCACCGCGGGCCCAGGGGGTCTCCTGGAGGAAAACTGATCTGCTTGTGCAACTGCTGTCGTCCTGCCGTTGTGCCGGGGAGTGGCTCAGTTGTCCCTGTCCCCTCGAGTCCGCGCTGTGCCGTTCCCCTCCTGCAGCGCGGCCGTGAGTTCAGCTCCCCCTTCTCGCGGGGCAGGACAGCCCACGCGGCCTCCCGTGCCACGGTGGGTTTCTTGAGCCCTCTTGTTACGCAGCCTCCTCTGGAGGTGCCGATTGCTGCTTTTGAGGGGGGTCTTAAAAAAAATTAAAACTGGCATCTGCTCCCAGCCCAACTTGCTGTGTGGCAGCTGGCTAACCATGAGGGATTTCGGGACCGCGGGGCCTCCCTGCCCTGCTGACCGGCAGCTCCTGGGCGGACGCTGCA
>NW_010522894.1:0-32419 GCF_000687285.1 Phaethon lepturus
TCGCTGCGGCGCGGGTTGCCCTGGAGCACAGCCACACCTTGCAGGCCACCCCCGGCACGGGCGGCGGGCGGGTTGCTGTTAGCCGCCCTTGAAGGCGGCTCCGGCGTTCCGTGCAGGTCGGCAGACCTCGGGGAACTTGTGGGCACAAAGAAGCGAGGCTTCAGTTACGTCTTGCGTTGGAGACTGCCGAAGTTTTAGGTTCGTACCACACAACGTAATGCTATGGAGGCAACGGTAGCAGGAGCTTTTGGGCATAAACAAGGCCGTGGAGTGGTTGTCTCAGAACCAGCGCCACTGCTAATGGAAGGGAACAAAAGCTTACAGTTATGAGACCCTGAAGCAACTTCCAGCAAAGTCTAGTATTTTGTTGTTTTTAAAAAAATAATATGAGGGCCAGCAATCTGATTTGGGCACGTAAATTGCTCCAGGAAACAAAAGGGAAGCTCTTCAAAGTACTACTTTCCAACCTACTCATTCTTCATAGGAAAACTACAGGAAAACCACAAAGTTTAGAAATTAAATAAACATTATGTACAGTTCAACATTAAAAAGTATCTTAGGCTAGACTTCTCTGAAAGAAAACAATATTAGGTCTTCTATTAACTGGTAATACCACCACAAGTGCCTGCTGCACTTGTAACAGAGCATGAACTAACCATACACTTGAAAAATCCGTCGTAGGCAGTAAGACTAGCTGTTCACAGTTAGCAACTGAATTAATCCATCTGATTTGCAGAATTCGGGAAACACTGCTTTCTGTACATCAACTAACGCTTACATGTAAAGAAAACTACAGTCTTCTTTCTTTTATGCGATTGTCCAAAATTAGGTACTTACTCCAAGGGACTACTTTTACAATTCTTTGGTAGCATTTCCAAAGTCTGCCACTAAGCTCCCTCTCTCTTTCCTGCTTTTTCTTTGTTTGTTTGTTTTTTCTGATATAAAGCAATCTAATGGAAATCTGGAGAAAAAAAATACCTGTACCTTTAGGAATGCTTTTTAATAGGGAAAAAATTATATTTAGGAACTTTCCACTGGATGCAGCATTATATTCCCACCAGCAACGGGCGGGTGAAGGTGTCTTCTTAATAGATTACATGTGTAAAATTGCTAAGTGCTTCTTTCTTGCCTTATGAAGTATGAAAAGTGTGTAGTGACTTGAAACAATACTCTATGCACAAGTTATGGGCTTCTCTGGCTTGCTTCCTCCCCGTTTCAAAACAAGCTTTGTCATACATTTGTCTCACCCTGGGGAACAGTGACATTCCAAGTATTATTCCCTCTTAGAAGGCATTTGATACAATTATGAATGCAAAATGTCACAAGTTTGGTTTAAATGTCTTATAAAACCTCAAGATTCTTGCATTTTTCTGACTACTTCTAGGGCAATAGGTAATAAATAAATACATTTGTATAACAGAAGCCATACACTGAAAGCTTGCTGAAAACACTTAAGTTTTACTCAAGTGTTATATTTGTTAAATATCTGAAAAAGCACACTGTTTCCTTCATTTTGTAGATAACCACCTTTATTTTTTCTACTGTGCTGTGGCCAGTAAAGATTACAGATTCTGTCGTATAGTGCTGGAGGCGAGGAGGAATTGATGCAGGTTTGGTTGGCACATTGCTTCAAAGCTTTCCTCCTTAGAGAGTTGAAATACACCGTTAACCTCAGGTAAGGTCTCATAAGGCACTAAACTTATCAAAACATTAATCAACCAAAGTTGGAATTTGCAAAAGAGTCTGCATGAAGATTTATTTGAAATAAATAGAAAAGTAGCTTCTGTACACAATATTCCTGATAGTCCTTTATAAGCCTACTGAAAGTTTTTAATGTTGTCTCCTTGGGTGTATTTCTGATATTTTTTTCCTTTTTTCTTTGAAAAATAAAGAGAGTTTTGGAGAACTCAGATTCGGAATATATATCTGTAAAATAGACTACAGAATACATTGGGTTTATCCTCAGATTTTAGTAGATCTTTTCCAGCAGGGCTTAAAAATATACATTTGATAAACATGGATTTTAGGATGGGTTTTTGCAAAATCTAGGTTATGGAAGACTAGAGCGTCCACTGGCTGTAGCTCTATTGTTTCTTTTCCATGCTGTTGTGACTGCACAGAGAGGATTGGCAATGAGCACTGCTAGCCTTTAACTGGAAGGTCTAGATGAGTGGCAGTTGTTTTGCTCCAACTACACTTCCAGAGAACTCTTCTAGAACTTAACAGGAAATGAACCAGTAAAATTGTAAATTAATGCAGATCATCTGAAATCCATGGAGGGGTGCATTGGAGAGACATGGTTAAGGGTATATCCAGTACACCAAGGATCTGAAATCAACATGAAGTATAGAAGTTGTGGTAGGGACAGAAGCAGAGGGAATCATAGAATCATAAAATAGTTTGGGTTGGAAGGGACCTCCAAAGGTCATCTAGTCCAGCCACCCAGCAATCAGCAAGGACATCTGCCACTAGATCAGGTTGCTCAGAGCCCCATCCAACCAGACCTGGAATGTTTCCAGGGATGGGGCATCTACCACCTCTCTGGGCAACCTGTGCCAGTGTTTCACCACCCTCATTGGGAAATATTTCTTCCTTCTATCAAGTCTAAATCTGCCCTCTTTTAGTTTAAAACCATTACCCCTTGTCCTGTCGCAACAGGCCCTGCTAAAAGGTCTGTGCCCATCTTTCTTATAAGCCTCCTTTAAGTACTGGGAGACTGCAAGAAGGTCTCCCTGTAGCCTTCCCTTCTCAAGGCTGAACAACCCAAACTCTCAGCCTGTCCTCACAGGAGAGGTTTCCCACCCCTCTGATCATTTTTGTGGCTCTCCTCTGGACCCTCTCCAACAGATTCATGTGTTTTCTGCGCTGAGGGCTCCAGAGCTGGATGTAGGACTCCAGATAGAGCAGAGTAGCGGGGCAGAATCCCCTCCCTGGACCTGCTGGCCACCCTGCTTTGGATGCAGCCCAGGATACGGTTGGCCCTCTGGGCTACGAGCGCACATTGCCAGTTCATGTCCAGCTTTTCATCCACCAGTACCCCCCAACTCCTTCTCAGCAGGGCTGCTCTCAATCCCTTCAGTGATCACCAGGCCTACAGTATCATAATGATTAGAGAACTTGGGACCTAGAAAACCCATGTTCTCTGCCCTCTTAATCTCAAACCAATCTCCCCTCTCAAGGCAGACTGACAAATGAGAGCTGTCTGATTTGAGATTGGGATTATCCCTCCTGTGCCAGCTCTGTGCAGCTTCACAAAGGCACGCTGAAGTAGTGTGAGAGAGTATTGCTGGACAACTGAGCAATTAGGGAACACAGCTAGAACAGCTGGAAAGTTTTATTTTCTGGTCCTTCTTCCCAACAGTGTTCAGACATTTTAACCAATGGCTTTTCAATGCACAATATTGGCTCCTGTTCCAGGACAATAAACACTCTCTATAACAACTGAATGTCTCCACTGTTGGCATCTGGTCAGAGTCTCCTCATATTTCTCTCTCCGATTCCATGGTTATTATGTCCTGAAAGCAGACTGCATATAGTTATGTACATGTTTTATTTATATACATACATATGTTTGTGTCTGTAAAACTATACATTAAATATATATTGTCATTACAAAGTATCTTATTTATATGATAAGTAAGGGGCTCGAGTTTGGGTGGTGGTATATGTTTTTTTGACATTATACTTAAAGTAGAATCCTACTTTAGTCATGTTTTACTGCATGTGATTTAAAGTCTTACAACGGTTATGGAGCTTGGGTACTGCACCTTCCAGTTATTTATTGTCTCATATTTTGTCCCATCTCTCAGAGGTATGGATATGTTGCTTCTCATTTAAGGTATGAGATATGAATTCTACTATTATGTATGCAATATTTGACACAGTAAGTTTCTAGTCTGTAATATGAGGGGTTTTTTGCATATGTAGCAGTGTAAATAATACATAACAGTAATCACCCTGGGCGCACTTAATTTAACTTGATGCCTAGCAAGAATTTGCTGTCTGATTGCATTCAAATTATTAGGTTTTTTAGGCAGCATTGTGGAGAAATTAAAAAATTACACATTGCAAAGACTTGACTCCAGTCAGTAGAAATCAATAAAGTTTCTTGCCTCTGGTTTCAGACAATATTAGTTTCTTTACCTAGAAATTTGGAATTACAAGGAGAATCTTTTTTCCTATGCTTTTTTCCTAGACTTTCCTAGAAGTGTTAATTCAAAAGTTGTAACTTTAAGGATGAATGAATGATTGAGAGGGATAAAGACCATTGATCTTTATCTATAGTTCCATAAAATGTCTTTTCCTGTGTACAAACTCCTTCCAAAATGGCTCTGTGTTTTGAGAATACAATTATTTCAATACCTTGAATTACCATCTTTTCAGATCTGTTATTCATCATTGAGGCACTGCTGAATCAGCAATAAATTTATTAGTTTTTCCTGTAAGCCTAGAGGGTTTGTGTGCTGAATCCTAAAAATCAATGAAAACAACTTGTCAAAGTGGTGGTGTTTCTGGTGGGCTATTTCTTAGCAGCATGTGATGTAAGACTTATTTTGTGAAAAAATAAAAATGAAAAAAATTACAAATCAGTGCGTCTCATCTCCTGGTGTAAGGAACACAGATATTTGCTTTAAGTCTGGTACTGCAGGGTCTTCTTTAAACTCAGAAAACTCAGATTTTATGTGAACATATTGGAAAGTATTTGAAAGGCAAAGCATACAGTTATCTTTTTATCAAGTACTGTTTTCACGCTGACAATAGTGTAAAATGTATTAATGTAAATTCACTTCTCTCTTGAAATTGTAGCAGATAAATGTTGAGCCACTGTTTGAAGTCTCTTGCTTCAGACGGGGTTACTGTTTTGAAGTATGCCTGCACTTCTGGCTCGGAAGTGGGGCTAAGACAGGGTGAGGTTGGGAGCAGGTAAGTAGGCTGGGTGTGTCTTAGATGCTTAGATGTCTGAGGAGATAGAGACAGGTAATGGAGAATGAGGGACTCTGGTCCTAGTGTGTGAGAGCAAGTGGTATGCAACAGAAGAGTGTGGGAGCATAGCAGCTCAGTTTGGGGCTGGAGGAGGAAAGAGAACAGGCTTGTCTAGAAGGCGTGAGGTATGGGGAGGGCCTTTAAGTAAGGGGAGCAGAATGGTTTGTTTTGTTCTGTTTATATTTCGATGGGAAGATTTTGTATTTTTTTTCCCCCCAGTAAATGGTCAATGAGTTTTGGAAAAGAAAATCAGGGTATGGCAAATTATTTTAGCCTCACTTCCTGTGGAAGCAAGTTACTTGTTTACTGAATGTGTGTTTAGTGGCCAATTACCCCTATGTCTCCATAATAACTTTTTAAAATTCAGTGTCCAACTTCAAACATGTCTTACAAAGACTGATAAGTTCCTACAAACTTTGAGAAAATAGATGGCAGAGTATAGTAGAAGGTTTCTGTAAATGTCCCCTGGAAGGGCTTCAGACAAAGAAAAAGCTACATCATTCAATTGCACACTATTAACCACTGGAGAGTGGGGAATAGGGAGAAAAAGAGTAAACAATAAGCCAGCCAGCCCTTATAAATGCCTGCCATAAGAGAAGGCTTCAGTTGGAGTTTGCATTCTTAGGCACCAAAGTCCATCAACCATGAAAAACAAATCTTTAAGAGACCAAGCTTCATTAGTTCCAGTACTCACTGAGGGATGTGATTTAATTGCTGCACCACCTAAAGCAATGCTATGCAGGCCATGGTCTGTGGGTAATTGATAGTCAATAAAATATCAAAAGGGAACTGAAAAAGCAAGTCAAACCCAGAAATTCCTGCACAGCCATATTCTCCCATACATACAAGCAAAATGGAAGAGGAGAATAAAAATTAGGATAAATTTTTAATCTTTATTTGTCTCTTAAAAGGTGGCCATTGTGACTACTTTGGTGCAGTAAGCAGAAGATGGTCCCTGAGTTTGTTTCTCTTACAGAGGTTAAGTGTTCCTTCAGTTAAAAAGGTTGAGAAATGTCGTTGTCTGGAGACCACAATCAGAGAATCAAGGTTCTGGTTGTTGTAAGAGACCACATGTCCTTTTTCCTTTATTGCCCTATTTAGGTAGCATAACTGAGAATGCTCAAGTGGATGTAATTTGTGCTTGTCCTAAGTGAACCAGAGTCAGCCATAAGTTTGAGCTGCAAGTTGCTCTTGTCTTTTCTTGATCCTTCTTGTGAGCATTAATCAGAAAAACTAAGAAATCCAAATCTTCAACTTGGTATTTTCTGAGACATAACCATCTATTTTTTCTCTTAACATTACAGTGGTTGTTACAAAGTTCATGGTTATTCAAGAGCTGAGAGCTCTCCTTTTAATATAGAACATGTGAATATTGCTTTTCTGTGCAGAACTCTTGCCATGACTTTCTTTTATTCTAACGGAAAACAAAGATCTTGAACCTCAGCTTTCTCCTGGCCTGCTTCTCTGACCTTTCTTGGATTCTTACCTGCAGGCCTTTTTTTCTCAAGCCCTAGTACTTCTTTTGTCTCTGAAAATCCTCTTTCCTTTTTCCTGAACTGGAGAGAAGAAATAGACCATACTACTGCATATATATCAGTAAATAAAATAGACTTACAAATCCATGCATGTGTTTTAACAGCTTATTAAAACCTTTTTTAATCAAGTTTTTACAGTATAGTACTGTTTTGTTTCTTTATGTATAATTCCAATGTTTAACGAAACTTAAATGTATTTCAATTTTAAGGCAATACACATCCTTGGTAGAACATAGTAATCTTCATGAACAGTTCCTTCCATGACTACTTAAACTGTTAATAGGAATAGATTAGAGAATGTTTAACTCTGCCACTCTTGACTTTCTTATTATTCTCTGTTTTAATGCATCTATGAGACATTGTCCCCAGATTGTTATTAAAGTTTCACTAGCAATTTGTGCATGTTTTATATTTTAAAACAGTATATAAAATTTATAGTTATGTATATTTAATTTGCTGTTTAAAGTTTTTTAGGCACAAAAGAAAGTAATAATATTTTTAAATTGTTATTTTTAAAACTTTTTTTCTTATGACTTACACAGGAGTGTTTTAACCAATGAAATATTAATACAGAACAACACTTGCATGTTCACTGTAGAAATTAGTGTACTGTTGGTTTTTAAAAGCATTTAAAAATGCATTGCAGTTTTTCTTCCACATTCTGCACATTCAATTTAACATGTAAAATTTTTAGCACAAATCTGATAGACTGACAAAAGACATGTTTGAAATAGAGCTGCTCCTCTGCTTTCTTTTGTCTTCTGCATTCACCTAGATGACTTCGGTTGCTTTGGTGGGCCAGTTTGTGACATGGTCACTAAAATATTGGCAGTGTCACAACTAATTCAATGAAGTCTAAGTGAGTATTTCCTGCTGTAGTCTCAGCTGTTTGCGGTATGGTGGAGGGAAGTGAGCTTCTGTCCTCAGTAAGTGCTGATGACTTTTAGTTCAGAAAACATAGGTTTTTCTATAGCACTTTCTCTGTCTGATATAAGACTTTGAAGATGAGGCTTAGTTCAGAATTTTCAAGTACGTAGATTCCTATATGCAAAGGTATGTGGAAGATGTATGTGGGAGATAAGCTCAAATAGATTTGTTTTGTTGTGTTTTTAAAGGGTGAGTCCTATCTTGCACACCTCTCTGTATGAACTGTAGGCGTCTCCTTTGGCTCTCTACCAGCCACTGGGTGAGTTACAGAACTGACGTGAGACGCTGTGCACAAAAAGTCTGCTTTATGAATATGGCCTCAGGGGTGGTTTCTATTTTCAGAAAATAGTACTACCCATCAGCTTTCTTACGTTCACTGGGTGGTAGGTAAGAGAAAAATCAAAGCAGGGTTGAAAGAAAAATCTTGATGGAAGATGGGTTGTTTGGGATAACAGAAATCAGCAAGATTACTATCCATATACATCACTATTACTATTACTGTTACTGCTACTGTTACTCCTGCTAACAATTCTAACTACTCTTGAGGGAGAAATAATATATAGCATAAGGCAATGAAAGCATATTTCTTTTTAAGGTGTGATATTTTTCCTCTCTAGAATTAAAAGACAAATACTACTTTGGTATTCATGAAGGAATTATTAACTAGAGGGAGTAATATTACATGTAATTTGTTAAATTTAACAACAGTGTTACCTACAAAAAATAATAATTTTGTAACCCCAAAGACATGACTCATTTTCAGCCCTTTTCCAAAAAATTACTAGGAAATGGTATATTGACTGATGCAACTGTTTTCAGACAGTTGATTACTGTATTTAAGTCTGCACAGCATTCAGAAATGGTTTTCCAGCAATATCCAGTGATGTTTCTTGATACTTATTTCCAGTAAAATAACAATTTATTTGAAAATGCTGAAACATTCTAACTGGTGTTGAATACCTATAATAATATAAAAATGTCAGTTAGCAAGACCAAGTTCCCTAATGACATAGGTTTTATTATGAATTAAATGAAAAACCACATTTAGGGGGACAGGGTTAACTTGCATTTCTCAAATATAAGTATTTTACTTTCTCCCCTCTTTCCCAAGATGTATTACATTAACTTTGTTAAGGAGCGTGCTAGTCTTGCCGTATTCAGGGAAGTCACAGACCAATTTTGTTGATTCATCTTGGGATACAAGTTTATTTATTTTATGAAAGTAAACTGCAAAGAAAATGGGAGAGAAGTTAACAAAAGTGGAACTCAGTGAAACAAGGAGGGTAAAAGAGTCATATAGCAACAAAGTGAAAACTCATATGATTTTGGACATGTAATTTTTTTAATGGTAACTTATCTTGCATCTGAGTGATTTTATACACTCGTGAAGGTTCAAGGTCAGCCCCTATTTGAAAGAAAAATGGTAGGAAAAGCAGAAGGTAGTGTAGATATTTCTGCATATGTAATATCCCTTCTAAGGCAGAGATAATCCGGACTTACTCTGAAATAGTTCACTCATAGCAAACTGTTTGGGCTTTCTGCAAAGTTATGGCAATCTGTTCTTGTTCAGTTACATCAGCCTCTTGATAGTAATTAACTCAGATTTCTTTCCTAAAATGTTATGCATCAGAGTGGCCCATATACTTAGCCTTTGCTGTTTCCAAGGTATTTCTTCTGTTTTTTTCAGCAGCTGTGCTTGCTGTACTATCAGTGTCCAAAGAGCAAACACAAGACTTGGATGACAGCTGAGCTATGGTAATTGCATCTTCAGTCAATATGGAATACATTGTAATGGAGATGAGAAAGCATTTTCTTACAAAAAGCAAAGCTTGAACATACAGGTTTAGTGTAAAAGTTACAATTTTTTTATATTTAAAAGGATCCTAAAGTTTCACTGTAATTTTTAATACTGAAATACCTGCAAATAAATAGTTGATAACAAGACTGAGCTGTAAACAATGTGTGTTTTTTATTACAGCCAACATAACTGACAAACCTGGATAGGCTCCAATCAGAAGACTCAAGTGAAATGATCTTTGTGAAGGATTTTAATTTTGTAATCATTAGTTAGTGGAGTTGACTCCTTGTCTCATGATGATCAGTTATTAAAATATCTTCTCGTCTTTAGCATTGTCAGTATTTCAGTTATGAAAGAGTTGCTTTCTTGTACTACTGGCCTGGAAGGACTGTGTAAGTTTAATACATTATTTTTCTGCATGTTTAATGCAAAATCAGCCATCTAAAATTAAAAAATATTTAATTTCTTTGGTTGTTTTTCTCTTATAATTAAAAATACTTCTGAAAATCACTGTTAGGAGATAGTAAAGCAAGCGTGAAGTGGATCAGGGAAACTCACTGTTTGGGGAGTTTTTCCATTGAGTTCAGTCATTCACACACTGAATGAACCGACTTAGACCTGGCCAGTAAACTGGCTGGTTGTAATTTCTCTGATGTATGTAATCCACTTGATGGCATGAAATGTTGACAATGTTATGAAAACTTCTGTAAGGAGTTATCAAGATGTGCAGCAATAGTGTGGGTTTTTTTATTATTTTGCTTTTAATACAAAATGAGTTTATTCTGATTTTTTTTCCTTCTGTGTTTTTGCCAGAGGACTCATTTTCTAAGAAATGTAGTTCTGTCTGGCAAGATAGTATAATTCCTGCGTGTCTAGCTTTCAAAAGCCAGCAAGGCTTTCAAAAGCCAGAGAGGTTAGTTTAGTTTAAATTCATCAAGTCTTATACCTTCACTGTTTTACGAATATTTCCAAGTTCACTTTTAACCAGTGCTCTCTTTGAGATAACAAGGGCATGAAATATGATAAATTTAATTTTTCATTGCTTTTGGATGGGAGTAAAACACTTACAGCTTGGAAGAAGCTCATTCATAATTTTATGTTGCTTGCAGCCTGGAAAAAAGTGGGGACAAGATATTCTATTAATGTGGCAAAAAGCAACCCTAACCGTGTTTGTTATTATAGATAATGATAACTCATGTCTTTGTATAGGCCATAAATACCCAAATATATTATACAGGGAGGAGGTGAAAATTTTTTGCTATTGTTTTAAGACAAATGAAGTGTTTCCATTTTTGCTTCACAACTTAAGTTTCATCTTGGCAAAATGTTTTTTGCCACAGAACAAGTTTTTTTCAGCTTAGCAATAACTTTACTGTTGTCTGGTCTTCTTTCTGAGACAGGTTCGCTTCACTATCGAGTATTTTCTTATATATAGAATGTAAGACAGTGCCTGACTGTGGAGGTCAGGAGTGAAGCCATACCATGCACCGTGAATGTATACACAGATACATGACCATTTCAAATTCTCAAAACCCCCGTTAAGTTGATGGATCCCATTTGTAACAGGGAACTGATAGATTATTTTCTGAAATGTTGGTATTATTTATGTTAGGATTCATAAATTACTGTGTTACAGGTAGAGAAGCCATTGAGCTGAGTGTGAGCATCATTTTTCTTAGCCAAGGAGAAGCTGCACGCAAACACATTTGGACAAAATACGGTTTGGTTTGCATTACTGCTTATCTCGTAAAATTCATCCTATTGCAGCTAGTATTAACTTTGTATATGTTAGCAGATAGACACCTCCTAAAAAACAGCTTTTTTGACCTCAAATTCAGATACATTACTTGAGATAAATACAATACTTGCTTCAAGGCAAATTTCTATAAAGTTTGACAGTTCAGAACTGGTATCAGAGGACCGTTAGATTATGTCATTGTGCTTTTTCAGTAACGGGTTTTGGTATTGGTCTGTATATTTCTGAATTTCTGATTTCATAGAGAACAGACTGCCTAACTGTTTTTCTTTCAATGGAATTAGATCATTGTCCCCATTCTGGATGCTGTGTGACTCTGCTAGAGTATGTCAGTTACTTGCTCTTTCTGTGACTTCAAATACTGTCTGAGTAATAATCTGACTTTGTTTATCAGCATCCTTGAGTTAGTGATAGAACTCTTTTGGGAGACTTAAATTTCCAAAAGGTTTTATTTATTTTTCTTTCCACTTATATTTTGTACTTCGTAAGTGCACAAACTGAAATCTTTTGAGAGAGTTTTTAATAATCATCATTCTCATTAATGTGCCTGGTGCTGTGCCAAAACTAATCTTAATTGGTGCACTTCAGAAGATGTGTACTAACTGGAAAGAGTCCAGAGCAAACCAACAGATTTTATCAGACATCTAGAAAATGTGATCTACAAGGAAAGACTTGAGTTTGTTTAGGTTGTTTAGCACAACGAAAGAGAAAACAGAGAGTCTTTTCAGGGCAGTTATTCTTTGATGATAATTTGACCTACTCTTAGGGGGGTGAGCTGTGTATTTTTGGTAAGATTATTTGGGAAATAAAACTTTTTAAAAAAAATCTTCTGATGGAAATGCTGGGCTTGAGAAATGTGTGCTCAGTTCTTGTCTCTTGCCAAAGTGGCCTTGGGAAATCACTCTGTTCTTTGATCCGCGAGCACTAACGTGTTAATATTTTGCCACTCTGTGTTGTTTATAGGGCTTAAACCAATTAGGACTTTGGCACTGAAAAACAAACTCTGGCATGCTTGGAGCTTTTGATTCTAAAATTGCTCCAAGCAAACCTTGTTCAGCGTCTGACTCCTCAAAATGTCTAAATTCACCTGTCATTTGATTTCAGGTTTTCCAGTTGGTTCTTTCTGCCTGTCCTTTGCCCAGCATTGTCTCAGTCTGAACAAGTAAGTGACTAAGTCTTGCTTAAACTCACTACTTAGGAGCAGGAACTGGTGCAACTCCAAGTTATTTCCTGTCATGCAGAGTCACTCTGTTCATCTGCAAGAAATCGAGAGACCTAAAATCTGTTGTTTTCAGGGCCCACTTTCATCTGGTTTCCAGTGTCTCAGACTTGCAAGTTCATGCCTTAAAATTATGCTGGTTAGGACATTTAATTGAGCCTGGGTTGTTCAGCAGCCAGCCAAAACTATTTCAGCTCTTTCACTGTTGGCTATAGATAAAGGAGTGGTTCTGGCAGCAGAGACCAACCCCGAGATCTCCCTGCTGAGGGATTTAATTGATAAGTTAATGCAGTTGTTGGCAGGAGGAGACTAGGAGCAGACCTAGGAGCAGACTCCTTTTCCAGCGTTGGATAGCCTACTTATGTTCCTGAGAAGTACAGCCGTGCCCTGCCTCTCTGCTCAGTGCACAAGATCCACTTTGAGTTGCCTAAGCTGTCCAGACAGTACATGGGAAGAAACAAATCTTCATGTTAGGGCACCCTGTGAGGTGGCCATGTACCTGGCAGCCTTTCAGTTTTTCGCTCTTAGATTGTGTACTCTGACCGTGGGTGAAGGGACTCGTTATCTTGATTAAGAGCTATAGGCATTGTAATACAAATTAAAACATACCTACATACCTACCTACCTCACCTATTTTGGAAGTAAAATCAAAGAGTAGAATATATTTGAAAGCTCCTACGTTTTAATTGCTATCACTTCGTTAGAATACAAGTGAGTATTGCTTGGTAAATATGTTTTGTCTGCAGCATTTCAGAGGCTCATTACTCATATGGAACTATATTATCACTTTTATTCCTAAGAGCACAAAGGCTAAGTCGAAGAAAAAATGTTGCAGTAGATTAAAACTGTTAGAAGGCAGAGAGCTGAGTCAACTTTGTCCTCTGTCGTTCTCCTCAGAAGGTACATTCCCCATATTATCAATCTCAACATTTAAACAAAAGCAGCAGCTGGCTAAAAGTGAACCTAACCATGATTAAGATAATGCTGATTATGGTTGTACATGTGTGGATCCTGTACCTCCTTCATTTTTGCTGCTGCTTCAAACTCCTGTTCCTACTCTTCCCAGTGTGTATAGCCATAGTTACAACTAACTGCAGTAAACTCTTCAGCATTAGGGGTTTTGCTTAAAAATACTCTGGGGTATTAAATCATATCTTTATATTTCACACCTCAAAATGATGGTGTCTCTATTGTTTTGAGCTGCCATTTATTTGAAAAATTTAATTGTCTGTTATTCCTCACAAAATGACAATTCACTGCCTGTCTTGCTGCCTATAAACCATAGAAACATCAAGTGAGTTTAGTTTGCCTGGTAATATGTACTGTTTAACTCTTCTGTAGGGGCAAATCATGTCTGCTACCATTCATTGGGTGATATTTAAGAACAATATGGATCTTCCCATAGCAGTAATTTTCTTTTGGAGTTGGAAGTCCTGGCTGTCAATAAAGGGGCTTCTGAGATTAATCTTGTATGCAGTTCCTTAAGAACATAGCAGACTCTTTTTTTTTCATTCTTGAGATCATTAGAGCAGCACACGGACTATTCAGTGTAATTCCAGTCAATAATGCCCATTAGTAAAGCACTCTTCCCACCTTCAGTTGGCTTCGTGTTTGATTCTAGTATTTGCACTGGTTTTATAACCCTAGAGTTTAAATATCCCACTCCTAAAAATGCATATGCCATCTATAAAGTTGTTCCAGTGGATATGGAATACAGCAGCTTGCATCCTAAGTAATACTTAAACAACTTTCTTGTTTCTTGATTTCCTGTTCGCTATCCTGTTTTCCTGCTAGGTCTCAAATCCAGTTCAGGGCTGTATAGTACACAGTACTCTGAGTTCTTGAATTAATGGTTGCAATATGTTTTAGCAACAATTTTTGGGGGGAGTTAGTTCCAAGAAACGTGGAGCTGCCCACTTCAAGGACAAGACTGGACGGCTAGATGTGCAATGAAACGTTTGATTTGCTGAGAGACACTTAGATAAATTATCATTTAGTGCACACGTGATTAGAACGAGTAGGTCTGATTGGAAAGGCCAGCATTTTGATCAGTGAGTTAATACTTTTGGCAAGGGTTTGTTTTTAATGCAAAACTTGGCTTGTGCTTTGGTAATTATAAAGTCCTGAGTGATTAAGATAAACTACAAACTATAACTTACTTGTCATGATTCAATAGCAAGGACTGATCTAAAACCCATAGGAGGAAAAAGCTACACCGATATGATTACATTGAGACTGATAGCCTCTGTTTCATGGTGGAGGTTATAAACTGTTGCTGCTATTTTTAAGAGAAAAATATTAAAGCTCACACCTTTAAATGATAGACTGTTTGCATTAGGATAATAGAAATAAGGTTTTCATTACATGAAGTCATTACATGATTTTATGCAGTCACTTTTACTAGCATGCTTTAATAGCAGTGGCTTTGTGGAGGTTGTAAGAGAAAAATATTAAATCTCACACCTTTAAATGGTAGAGTGTTTGCATTAGGATAATAGAAATAAGGTTTATCATTACATGAAGTCATTACATGATTTTATGCAGTCACTTTTACTAGCATGCTTTAATAGCAGTGGCTTTCACTGCTTTCTGTGGCTTTCACTGTTTGGTTTCTACATGCTTATATTGAGCAAAATGAGGAGGGTTGATGTGGCTGGGTCCCAGTATGCTAAATTGAATAGGTCTGTTTAATTAGTCAGATGGTCAAACCTCTGAACCTGAAATGAAATGCAGCTACTCAGAAGTGATCTAATGGTAGATCATGAAGACCAGAGAGGGAAGTAGTGATAACAGTGTTGGCAGAACTTCTCAGTTGTTGTCTCCTGCCAAAGAGGAGTCGTAGAGAAATGTGCTCAAAGCGACTGATAGCATCACCCAGGCAGCAGCACTAGTAGAGCTAAGGGTTCTAAGAAAATGTTATCTTTTTCAGTCAGCTGCTCAGTGCTTTGTGACCTGTGCTGGGCACAGTGACCGTGCTGGTTAACTACCTAGCACAAGAGTTCTCCTCAGCATCCTGGCTGCTGCAGGACACTGTACCTGGGCAGCTCTAAGGACAGCTTCAGGTTTTTCTCGTGAACCTTGTGTATACAGCTCACACGAACACAGCATCTTACTCACCCCGGAGGTTCTAACCCTCTCCCACTGAATTCAGTAGGAGCATTGTCATTTTTTTCTGTAAGAGCAGATTAGTGGGCTGTTACCTACAGTAGCTTTTACTGTATGCATTTATATGCTTTTGATAAATCATTTGTTAATTTTTTGTGCCATAAAATGATTTTATAACATATTGTTTAGGGTAATTTGGAATTTGTTTGTGGTTTTCATACATCTATGAAAGTCATAATATTTTCTATATATAAACTTAATCTCTTTTATTTTGACTCCTTTGACATCTGCACATTTGTAACAGTGTTAGCACTCCCTCTTCATGTAACAGATGATAGATAAAACACTATGGTTTTGCAACAGTTATGATGATTGCTAAAACATATACATATATATTTAATTAAGCTGTTTCTGTCAAAGCTCTGATTGAGGGGGGAGGCTTCTTAAAAGAATAATTTCAGATTTTTGAGTTTTTAAAATTTCCTTACTAAGGGTAGAGAATATATCGCCTCCTTGCCTTTGTTTCTTGGTTTGTCCAAATAAGGGACAACTTTTGGCCCCAAACTCTGCCATACTCAAGCTTGTGTGGGTTTTTTTTGTTCATACATTCAGAGATTGTAAACAACACTGGTATAGGGCTCACCTGAACTTGACTGAAGTATTGTTATAGAAGAATTTTTATGTGCTTAGATCAGACCTGTACGTCTTTGAGTGCTCTCGTTTGTCTCTTGTGCTGTATGATATGAAAGAGAATGATCTAAATCAGTTATGTTAAAAATGCAAAAAGAGTTTCCTTTGTTTTATTTGTCTTTAATGGATTTTATTACAAATCTTTCAAATGTTTTAATTGTTCTTTACGTTTTCACTGGAAGAAAAGTGTTGCGAAGCAGTATTTTTTAATTTGTCGTAGATTGATTTACTCATTGTTGGCACTCTCAGTTTCTAGCCAGTGTGTGACTCAGTAGAAAATTTTGTAGTTGACGCACGTGTGTGTGTGTGTGATATATGTGCACATAAGAAAACAGAAATATAAGAGAACAGTACATCACAAAAGAAAAACATATATACATTTTCAATATAATCCTAATGAGATAAGAATACTTAGTTTTTCTGGATTGGAAAACAAGAAGATTTGGCCATTATCTTCTCAAGGACCTTGAGACTTCTACCTGCTCCTTTACCAACTCAGTCCGACTTGCTATTACATGTTATAAGTAGCAAGTTGAACTTCCATAGATTATATTTTTGTTAAGTAACGCTTAAAAGCATTGCTGCATTCCCTGTATCCCTGCGCCTGCACAACAGAACTCGGTGAGGGTTTCACTGGCTGTCCCAAAGCGGGCAGAGATGAACATGTAGCAGCTTGGGCTGAGTGTGAACAGGGGCACATGTGGCAAAGTTATGAGGTCCCTTGTGTGGAAATGGCCGTTTTCTTCCATTTGAAAAATACGACAGCTAGTTTCACCTTGTTAGTATTTTCTTGATAATAAATAACCTATACTGTTTTGTCTGATGTTTTCCTCTTAAACTTTACTGCATTGTGCCACTGCTACGTGTCAGTATTAAGACAGCAGAAAAAGATTTCAGCAAGCTTTTTAAAATGCCGGTGACAACAGATTCCGCCATGCCTGAGGGTGAGAGCCACCCCTGGGTATGTCATTGGATGGCAGACGATAATTGCAAAGACAGAGTAAAAAAAAATTAAACAGAAATTCTTCTGCTTACGACACTGTACTTTTTAATAATTTTTAAGGTTAGTGCTTCAGGTCTATATCTTCCAAGAGACTCAGAACTTTAAAGTTTCATTTTAACAGATGAGTTATGCTATGAAAATGGCACCTGTAGGTGCCACAGGTAGGCTTGTGACTTATATTTATTGCAGTTATCTGTTGCATACTTTCAGAACAATTAGTTTTTCTTGTTTTTACTCCTGGAAAAGCTCCAAACTAATTGAAAATAGGGCATTAATTTTTCTGGCTTGCACACTAAGATGGGGTTGTCAGTGACTGTGTTCCACATCTGGAATGTTTGCATTAACACTGCCAGCTGAGTTATGCGGGTTGGATTTTCTTTTTTTAAATTGAAACTCCCAGTAAATATGGATTCTAAATAGTCAAACATTTCTCACTGTGTGTCACCAATATGAAAACTTTTACCTGGGTTATTTGAAAGGTTTGTCTTGCTATTTTTTGAATCCCGTTTCTTATTTTCTCTTTGTCATTTGGTAGATATCCCAATATGTTGAATGATTTTCTGTGTGTTTGTGATGAGTTTTTGTGTCATGTAAACAGCTTTAACTGCCTGGTAGGTGTTACTGCCATTTATCACACCTTGTTTTCTGTGATTTGTATTACACCATTTCTCCACTATCTTTTGTAAAACAATCCACTTGTCCAGCAGATCACTGGACTTTTACCAGATCACTTGGAGAAGTGATAGATGCCTCATCCTTGGAAACATTCTATGTTTCTATGATTTGTCTTATCTCTTGTTTAAACCATTACGGTAATTTTCGTGCTAACAGCTTTATAATTCTGATGCAAATCCAAATGATGGCCAGCTATCACTCAATTCACATAGTTTGGATCTGCTGTTTTGGTCTTAAGTAGAGTTGTTGAACAGTAAAATATACTCTGTAAATTTAAGCATGCTTAGGAAAAACAGAAAGCATTGTATTGTCATGTATGAAAGAAAATTGTTTCACTGTATTAGCTTTAATGTCCATAAATGTGCAAAATAAGCCAAGTACGGTGTTGGATTATTTTTTGTGTTACCTGGAAGTCATGCTAGAATTGATAGAACCAGAAGGGAGCCTACTATTGTCAAATGACTGTGAGTCCAGAGCTCGTCTTAGGACCACACTCTGATATGATTCATCCTATAAATCTTCAATTCCTAACATGGACACAATTTGTCATGTGTGCAGGACGGAGGGACTGGGCATGCGAAGTGCTTCAGACACTGCAGCCGGGTCCATCTGTGGTGCTCAGTCCATTCAGTGCTGCTCAGCTTTTTGTGACCAGATGGCAAGCACTTCAAGCCTGAACTACAGCAAATGATGGGAAGGAACGATTCACAGCTCTCAGAACTCACCAGAATCTCATTCCTGGTCCTGCTCGTCATCTTTCATTGAAGACACAGGCAAAGGGGCATTGAACAAATTTGTCTGGATAGCTTAGCCGTTTAAGAGTGTGAACACAAGTTCCTGTTGCCTGAGAGATATAAGGAAGCAGAAGAAAAGCAGCTCATTGCCTCATGTTCCCCTATCCTACAAATTGACATTATCAACAAGTTAATGATGCTTATAGTAGTGGTTCTGTGATGTGGACTTCCACTACAAGATCTTCTTAGAGATAATATATTACTTTTTTAATATATATTTGTGTATATACATATATATACACCAGCATGAAGTCTAATTTACTAACAAAAGAGTGATATAAATGATATTATTTACAGAAAAAGCTAGGTGTTTGGGGACTTACAATTTTAGAGTTTTAATTCCTTTCTTAGTCTGTTGTTTCTCTTGCTTATTCTTAAATTGAATATAATCAATGCCTAGTACATCCTGTCCTTAGTAAATATCTAGAATGTTGTTTTGAAAAAAGCATCAATCAACACTGATGCTGTCCTTTCCATAGTCTAAAGACCAGTTCTGCTGACAACACAATCGTGTAAGCTGCAATTCCTGAGCCAACAATATCCACAGACTGTAGCAATAGCAGCTGCATATCTTCCCTGGCACGGAATGATTTAGGGTGGAGAGCAGATTCTTTCCCCCTCAAATCACTTCAGAAAATTCTTGGCAGAGAGCCAGCTGATTTGTTTGTTCAAGTAGAGAGGTTTGATTTATCAGTACAGAAAATGTAGTCATGCACTGTGCTGAATTGTATGAATTCAGTTTTTGTGTCCCGGACAAGTTGACTTTGTTATTCTGCTCACAATGTTTTTTTTTTTTTTAATGCAGTTACTAAAAATATAGAAAAATGCAAATTTGAGAGAATGTAGCCCTAGTACTTTCTTCATTGCAGTTTATGATATAGTTTGTGATATAGTTTGCAATACAGGTGTGAAACTGGAAAGCGTTGGTCTGGGGAGTTTGACTGGGAAATACAAATTAAGACATGCAAGATAAAAGCAGTGCAAGGAAGCAACTATGCATGCCAAAATGAAATTGCAATCCACAGATCTTACAGTTCAGTTTCTTTTTTTTGCTTCTGAAATACTAGATCTACTAAACAAAGAAGCCTCAATGTAGAGATAAGATTTGTGTTATTTTCCTACACACGTTTCTTTTTAGTCAGTTTTTCTAAGTTCCTACTAAATTATTTCTAAAGGAAATTCTCTGAAAGTAGTTTTTGAAGTAATAATGTAAGGTTCACTGTGATTCACAATAAAGCAAAACATTTAAAATCTTCTCAATGCTCTATTAAATCAGTATGAGATGTTCTGGGCTATAACCCTTTGGTAACATTTAGAGTTTAGGAACTGTGTTTTTAGCTATAAAAATTGTAACGATTTATATTTTCATGTATGTATGCATGTGCAAATTATATATTATAGAGAGAGAGATTTTCTATCTCAGTTCTTAAACCATGATGCCTGAATGTTTTCCATAACTCTGAGGTGTTGACATCAGATATATTTTATTCTTCTGTCTACTCAGCAGAGTATTGTATTACTGGAGGCATAGTCAGCTGAAGATTGAGATTTGCTGTTGTGCAGCCTGAAACTAAGGAGTCCTGTAGAAAATCAAGGAATGACCTGTTTCAAAGACAAGAGATAAGAGGGCAAGTATTTTGAATGGACTACGAAGGCAGAATGTTGATACGGCTTTCAAAATCCTTCCTTTTTCTTCAGCAGAATTAATCTTGTCCTGCTAAAATCTGGCTTCAACTGTTCACTCTATTTTTAGTTACTGATCTTAGCCAGGTCTTCAAATAGCTTAGAGCTGGTGTTGTTTGTGTCTGATGTAAAACTGATACAGACTTGGCTGGTATTTTCATTCATGTTTCATAATCTTCCCTAGTGCATACATGAAGACAGTATCTTTGGTGTGCTGGGAGGAGATATTTGTATTGATGTCGAGTAGATCAGACACCCGTTGTTTGACACTTGCAGTGTTCCTCATGTGCCCATAAAGGAGTAAGTGAAAATATTTTAATGAAAATGAAATTACTTATTTACATTTATCTGCGGAGAGGTCTCACAGTTAGAAAGGTTCAGGAAGTTCTCTTTTGAGATTCCTTAAGGGGAATCTCAGAGTAACCCTAAAGTTTCCCTCTTTTTTGTGTATTAAGTAAGTCCTTCATACAATCTTGTATGCCATGAAGAAGACCGTAAGTGTAAGATAGAGGTAGTAGTTTAGCTGGCCCTTTGAGAAAACTGTTAATTCAAAATTAAGTCATTAAAGAGCTTTTCAAATGTCATTGATCGAAAGCTTGCTTTCACAAGAGAGAAAGAATACGTATGTAAGACCTTGGAAGGAGTTTTTATTGATCAATTAAATTAAAATGGGCACAGTGGGGAACAAATCTAGCAACAAAAACTATGAATAAGCCATTAATATTTCCTTATAAAGTAGTTGTATCTCTAATTACATTACTTTTTCTTACACTGCTGTATATAAGGAGGATCATTAACACAATTTAAAACATCTGATAAGAGTTAATTTTGAAATAAGATTTTTCTTCTTTTCTATGAAATAATGCATCTTTTCAGGCATTGTAGGATTATAAACTCTCAGATTTAGAAAATCGGGATGTAGTTGTTAATTTTGGTTCTGTGTCTCTGAGAAATGCATTCAGCAATCCATACAATATTCCTGCATTCTTGTTCCTTTAACTTTACATAGGCATAAAATACTCCAAAATGAAACTGGTTGTTGAATGCAAGCACGTTCAGCTTTACCTGTGGAAAAGATGAGACAAGCGTTACAATAAAATATTAAACGTGGCAAATGTGATTTTTATATGGTAGCCTTTTATGATCAAGATTTCTACGTAACTTTGCAACCATGACTGTATTTAGAGTCTCTTGAGTATAAATATAATTAAAATGTCATCTCTGGGTTAATTTTGGTAATAGACTACAGCAACATTACATGTAAGTAAAGGACAGTGGTGAAATATCTTCTTCAGTAGACTATTCAAAAGAAAATTCATTAAGCGGTTTGAGATGGCTTTTGAATCCACATGAGATGGCTTTTCACAAGGCTATCAGGGTTGGCAGTTCTATAACTAGTCTTCAGAAGAATGCCCTGGGATTTATTTTATTTAAAAAGGTAAATCATTCTATTTTCATTCAGCCAAATGTTGACAGGCGTAGAAATACTGTGTTCTTGAATACGAAGCTGAATGATGCAGTATAGTAGAATCAAAAGCCTAGTAACTCATTCTCGTTTTAAATGTTACTCCAGATGGGCAACTTTCATTTTGATATTTTAAGGTTAGAAGCTCTTACCTCATGTTCAAAAAATGCATCTTCCAGTGTCTTTTCGCCAGTGCCACTCCCTACACCTTCAAACACAGCCTTGTATTCCTAAAAGCATAGACAACCACACAATGGAAATAAAGTACTTTTGCATTCTGTGCAGCACAGATACCTTACATTATTAATTAATCTACATTAAGTTATCTTTCTGTATAGGAGAACTCATGTATAAATTACAGTTCTACATAAATCAAAAGTTAAAAGCATATAGTCAGCAAAAGAAAGAAAAATCACATTTGTTCTTGTATTTCTTACCGTCATTCCTACAACTTAAAGTAATTTACTGAAGGCACTAAAAGAGACTTATTGTAGAATGACACATGACCTTTCACTCCTTTAGACAGAGAGCACTCAACTTCTTGTACAAATAGTATTCATCAGAGCCAGAGCTGTAAATGGAGCCAAAACCCTGAACTCTGATCCTCACATGGCTGCTCATCTTATTTCCAGTAGTCAGCGGGATTTGCATTATCTGCGTTAATATTGTATCTAAATCCATTAGTCTGGTATGTCATCCTGGAATATTCTGCCAGAGATTTTTTTACTTCATTTCTTACGTGTTACATTTCTGTGTAATTTCCTTCTCTGTGTATTTGTTTTGTTTCTCCTATGAGGTGGCAGTGCAGTATAGGTCTAGTACAGTGATTCCCAAATTCATCTAAATATCCCACCGTCACATGAATAGACTTGCTCCGTACCACACTGACATGGGGACACGTGCTTCTAACATTCTGCTTATGTGCATGTCCAGCTTTGTGTCTTCTGTGGAAAAAGCAGTAGACCAGACATAATTTTGTTTTGTGTACCTACTTGGAGGTAGCTTAAATATTATAGGCAGCCAGAGTATGACAGTTAATTCATAGAGCAAGTGCTGCATACTGGTTCATCTTTAATAACAGCACTAGTCGCCTCAGTATTAACAACTTGATCTACTACTTTGATTCAATCAGTGATTTAGAGAAATATTTTCAGAAGGGCATTTTTATGGTACACTAGTAATAAATCAGATTTGCATTCATCTGTGACGTGAATTGTTTGGTCAGCTCATTTTAAAATTACTTATGCTTTTGCTTCAAAATCTCGGAGGCAGCAGCTGTGAAGTGAAACTCAATTTGGAAAGGGTTAATGAAGTAGGAAAAGTTTTGTTTACTAGAATGTGATTTAGTCTTATTTAAACATCACTGTGAGAGGAGCTTTGTATTGCACTAAGGTAATGTCGTGGTTTAGCCCCAGGTAATAATATATCTTATGTCCTCCTATCAAAAGCCTTTGATTCCATATACTTCTTTATGGGATGTTCTTTTGCTGACTTTTTTCTCTCACAAAAATGCTTTTAACTTATGTGAATACTCTTTAAAATTTTGCTGACATCAAGAGACATTAAGTATTTGTATTTTGGCTTTTTGTTTTAAGAAATTAGATTACATACTGCATAGTAATCTGCAACACACTTCACTTGCTCGTAGTCATCTGCATTGGCCAACAGGTGTAAGCCTTCTGGATATAGTTTTCCACAGGTTGGATACAGCTTCTCTCGGTCATCTTTACTCAGCTCAGTGCCAAATGAATTAATGGTGATGATAAAGGCACGTCTGTCTGCCTCAAACTTAATATGCAAAACAAAAAATAAAGCGATGTATTAGAGATCTCATTCTAAATTAAGGTAGGGGTTTGGGTTTTTTTTTCAGTAAGCTAAACTGTGGAAACAAAAAAAAAGTGGACTTCAGAGTACTAGAAACATACCTTATTTTAAAAATTTTAAATACTTATTTGCAAACACTTGTTAAATTTTAACTTGAAAATCAAACAGTGTTTTGCAAGCACAGCTTTTATTCTGTGATTTTTGTACTCAAAATACCAGCTCTGCTACTTCCTCATTTCCCTACTTAGTTACACAGATGTTGACAACAAAAAATGTCCTCACACACCCTTTTGATGTTACGAAATAATACTCTTATATATAATAATAATGTCAGGATGGGACCAAGAACCAATAGTACTGTTGTGGGGTAATCCAGAGTGCTGTTGAGAGTAAAGATTGAGTGGAAATCAGGAAAAAAAAAATAGTTTCTGAATGCACATATTTAAAACAATAATTTAATAAGGTGGAGGAGGCTGTTTACTTGCCAAGTTAAAGTTTGTAAGTGTTTCAAATAACAGTTAATTTTTAACGCATAGAATCAAGGGCTATATTTCTTCTGCCAGGTTTAGATGCACTCAGTATCTGTATTTTTGCTCAGCAGAAGACTGAAAGTCATTCTAATGTCTAGATCCCAGATTGTTCTTTTGTACAAGGCAAAATTTCACTTGCCATTCTTAGAGTATGAATAAAAAATGTAATGTTAAATAAAAATAACCTTACTCAATTCTGTCTGATTTAAATCTATTATTCTGTCTTGAGATCTAAATTGACTATGGCTTTATTTCATACAATCATAGAGTCATAGAATAGTTTAGGTTGTTAGGGACCTCCAAAGGTCATCTAGCGCAACCTCCCTGCAATAAGCAACTAGATCAGGTTGCTCAGAGCCCCGTCCAACTTGACCTTGAATGTTTCCAGGGATGGGGCAGCGGCCACCTCTCCGGGCAACCTGGGCCAGTGTTTCACCACCCTCATTGTGAAAAATGTCTTCCTTATATCCAGTCAAAATCTGCCCTCTTTTCATTTAAAACCATTACCATTTCTTTCCTGTATTACTTACTTTCATGTTGTAGAACAGCAGAGCCCTTGCTAATTGCGGGGATTACGCAATAAAATCTTCCAAGTGAAGCATGTACAGTATGTGCACATTTTAGGCAGCTTGCAAAACTTCTTATGCTGTGAATTTTTGAACTGTTTTAAACAGAAAGGTATTCTTTTCCTGTTGAGTAACAAGACTCCAGTTGCAACACCGTTCTACAACTTCATCAGATAAGCACATATTCGTAGATCCTACTCCTGTGTGCTGGAACACACAGTACAGGGACCCAGCTGCCCTCCGGCCCTAACTTGAGAGTAAGGAAAATGAATAAATGATAGATAATGAGAAGAAAGTAAGTGTGCTTGGAAAGATTTCTAGCTAATGAATAACAGGGCCTTATTAATATGAACTTGCCTTATTAATATGAACAGGCATATCAGCCCTAGTGAAACTGTTTTGGAAGCACAAATGCTTTGTTTTTTTTAAAGCCATGTAGCATCTAGCTGTTCGATTTGTAATATTTTATCAGGGGAAAAAAGCATGCTCAGATGCAATTGCAACTAATGCTAGCAGGTTTGGGGCCTCGTTCTGTGTCTCCCAGTTTGAGAAAATTTGCAGGACCAGTCCCATCCATACAGACCTCTCAGTTCATTGAATTTTTGGCACATGAGGTGAGTAAGGCCATGAGGCAGCTATTTGGTGACTTGGGCCATTTGATTGCTGCAGGTAGAGGTGGAGTCACAAGATGGCCATTTCCTAAGTGCTTTCGTTTCCATAAGGGACAACTGAAGTATCACTGTTTGAGTGTGCTGTTTGAGAATTAGCATGGAGCCCTAAAAACAGGCACAGCACTAGTGCAGTCCTGCGGTTTCTTGCCAGATTCTGGGTTAAACATGCAATGTTTGTTGTCCGTGGTGGAAGAGAGATTGTCAGTACTTTTAATGTGGAAGGTTGGCACTGTGTCTGGTGGTCAAGGAGCTGGGGAGCTAAATACCTCAGTCTCATTCACAGAATCACTAGGTTGGAAAGGACCTTCAAGATCATCAAGTCCAACCATTAATCCAGCGCCACCATGTTCCCTAAACCATGTCCTGAAGCGCCACATCCACACGTTTTTTGAACACTTCCAGAGATGGCGACTCCACCACCTCCCTGGGCAGCCTGTTCCAATGCCTGACCACCCTCTCAGTGAAGAAATTTTTCCCAATATCCAATCTAAACCTCCCCTGGCACAACTTGAGGCCATTTCCTCTCGTCCTATCGCTGGTTACTTGGGAGAAGAGACCAGCGCCCTCGTCACCACAACGCCACATTCTGACAGGGTCAGGTTGGTTGTCTTACATATAAGATTACAGAACAAATAGCAAGTATTCTTTTGAATAACTTGGGCTTTTTGTGAATTCAGCCATTAGCAATCTGCCCTATGTGTGTCTTCAGATTATTAAAATGTTATAGAAAAGGAAATCTTCTACAGAAAAAGTTTATCCTCCTAGCTGATTGACATTAGATAGGGATTTTAAAGCAGCTTATCACAGACCAAACTGTTACAACTGGTGCAAAGAGAGTTTTACAACGTGCTTAAACTAATGTTGGTAAGTAATCTGCTCTCAGCATGAATTTCTAGCTCTTGGGCTTTCTGAAAAATCTGAATAAACTGTGGAAAATGTCTTTACCTCTGCCAACCAATCTCTTAATTTTTATATTTCAGAAAAGAATAGTCAAAATGCCCAATTTCTGTTCAAATTAACTTGATTAAGAATATTTTCTTTAGAACGTAAACTGAAACATTAGGAACTGGCTAAATAAAATATGAAAGTGTATTCCCTTTTAGGACATTGTTCATAAAATGTAATTTAGGCTCATTCTTCCTTCAGGATTGAGCTCCCAGGGTTATTCTCTCTCTCCTATAATGCAAACTTTTAGTGTGACATCATCAGGGCTCAGTGAATTTTCTTCCATCAGTTTCCAGGGTGTAAGTTATGCTTATCCAGAAAAAAAGACTCCTCGAAGCAAACGGGTGATCTGGCTCTCAAAGTCGGCAAAGAATTATGATAAACTATGTGAAAAGAAAAAAACTGAGCTGAATGCTGAGAACTCAATTTTAGGAATTTCTGCATCTTTTATTACAATAACAGATATAAAAATATCATTCACTATGCTGCACGTATGCTTTGGGGAGGAGGATGTTAGGAATTCTGCATGTCATGGAAAAAATAAATATTAAACTTTCTGAGTTCAGACCAAAATGAAACATGTAATGTTGGACTTTTATGTATAACACTAGTTCTAAAGGTCATTCAACTCTTAACTTCAATCGTTAATTTTAATGGGAGAGTAAACAAGCATAATAGTGGCGTGAAGCTTAAAGATTATTAATTAGAAAATATACAGTAATGCCAAGACCTTAGCTATCCCAAATTTAATTTTGAGCTAGGAGGTGTAAGAATAATGCACTTTTTAAGTTTTTCCACATAATATAGAAAAAACGTTAAGGGGCAACAGTTTGAGATTAGTGAACTATTTATTCTGTTCTGCTCTCTGTTATAGAAAAATATTAACTGAGGCTGACTGCCCCCTGGTAATGGACTATCTGCTTCTCTAGTCAAGGGATAAAAGTCATCCTAGAATAAAGTCTTCATCAGACCTTAGAAAAACAGTTATTTTTCAGAGAAGAAGCAAACATTTGACAAATAACTTTGTAAATCGAGAGAGAAAGAACAGGAAAAACAAAGTAACCTAATTATGAAAACATTGTGGAGTACTTTCATGTCCAAAGACTGAATTTTTCTTACCTCGAGAATAGGTCTCATGATTTCTGCTGTAGTACCACCTTGTTTTTCACAAAACTTATAGAATGCCTCAAGATAAGACTACATGAAAGAAGAAGAGAGATATTTTAAATGCTACTTAAGACCTGCACCAGCACAGCACATAGTCATGGACCTCATTTTTAAATACTTCCATTAACTTTGACAATTCTACCTATGAATTTAAATTCAAGTATGTGCTTAAAGACTTTGCTGGATTTTAAGCTGAAATATTAAAATGCAAATGCCTTGTCATTACAGTATGGGTTCAAATATTTCTTAAAATTGTTATAGGACAAATATTATGTTTTCTGTGCTCTCTAAAGAAGGAACTTCTTGAGTTCCATTGAGCTTCCACTGCATAATAAGCAGATGGCTGAAGGAAACCGCATTTATAGTGTGGAGGAGGGGATTTGGGAATATGCCATGGCTGTTGGGCCAGCACTATGAGGATACACAAACTAATCCCTACTGCTCTACCCTAAACCCTGGATTAAGGCAGAACAGCAGACAAAGCTTCTGTAATACTGGCCTGCAGAGCCCTCTGGTCTATTAAGGTTTCTGGCCTTTGCACCCATTTCAAAATACATGTGCAGGAAGGACCCTAAATATCTCAGAGATGCTGTTCCCTCTGCCTCCCTATCCTCCAAAATACTGTCTTAGGCAACATTTATGTTATCAAAATGCATTTGCTACAACTTTGCACAATCTTGTTAAAAGAAGCTGTCACTAACTATGCAATTTAATGAATTTTAACTGGAGACATCTCAAGGGGGATCTGCTGCATGGGATTATGTGTTAAGTTCTGTATAGTGCTATCTGATAGTAGAGCTGAAACATAATTGATCACATTGACAGCTGAAGCACAGGAGACAGGATATATTAATAATTTAGAAGTTTTTGCAGAATGATCCCCCGATACTTAGAAGAGTGAGAATTAAAAACAAAAAAATAGATTTAGCAAGTGTAAATGTGTCGTTATCCACACAGGATATAAGAATCAAATCTGTATGTTATCGAATGGAAAAAAGAGTGTCTAGTTTAGTAGTACTGTAAAAGAATTAAAATACTTGGGCATAACTGATGTTGTTTTGAATGAGAGGAAGTAGCAGAATATTTAAGAATCAAATACTGGCTTGGGAATTCATAAATGTCATTTGTAAGACAAACAGAAGAATTTTTCTTCTTTCCCCCCAGTACAATCAGATCACTGTAAGAATACTTCCTGCAGTCTGGGGCATCCCCTGTGAAAGAAAGATAACAAAGAACTTGGAGAGAATGTGCCAGCAGGAACCATTAACAGAATGAAATATGTATAGCCTTTAAAGAGACCATCCTAAGAGTATTGACCTGTGTGCTGATATTTGTAAAGTACTTTGAAAATGCAAGGCACATATTAGATGCATAGCCTTACAGCAGTGTGCTGTAGCAATGCTAAAGATAATCTAAAAAGGAAAAAAATTATACAAAACCCTAAAGTAAAAAAAAAAAACCAAATGCATTAACTAGACTCAAAGCAATTAGTCCTTTTCAAATCACATCTACCTTTTATAAATAACAATAAATGTTAGCCAAAAGCCTGTCTAGGCTCACTTAAGAGCTAACAGTTCTGTGGCATTTGGTAGATCACTGAGTTACTCATAAACAAATGGATCTGGATATTAACCTGACATCTAAAGCATTTTCATTAATGAGGTATTAAATTAGAATTTGGACACAGACCTAAAATTTGAAAACTCTCCAAACAGTGGAGTAGAAATGAAAGGAGCTGGATATGATTCTTGGGCTTGTCATCAGCAGGGTGACCTTAGACAGCTTGCTTTATCTCACCATGCTTCTGTTTCCCCATCCATAAAACAGGGCTAATGATACTGACCTCCTTTTCTGAGACACTTTGAAAAACCCCAGGTATTATCATTCAGTTGCAAGAACTTGCCTTGTACAGTTTGTTGCGCATTATTTCAATGTTCATTTCATCCAGGTCATTTTCAGACAAGCAGTCTTGAAAGAAAGCAGCTGAAAGCAGAGTTTATTATATTGCAGTATAAATCTACATGCCAATAATATGCATCTCCTGTCTATTGCCATTCACCATTGCGTGAGCAAGGATCTGAGGTTTCTGTACAAGAGTGATGAGATATAACAGAGAGGAAGAGAAATCCTCTTGATTTTCCGCTTATCCTCCTATTCCCTCCTTTTTAATGAGAATCTGCTGTGTGGGGAATCAATCAGTGCCGCAGCCAGAGTCCACATCTCCAGAGAGAATCAGATGAGAAATGCTAATGAAAGCCCTAATCTTCTCTGAAGTATATAGTTTGGGCATTAGGGAGATTTTCTAGTGAGGAACATGAAAAATAATTTTTAATCATGCAGGCATTTTGCAATTTTTAACGAGAATCCTCTCTCCTATTTTCCCTCTTCCTCTTTGGATAAGTCTGTAGTGAGGGAAAGGCAACAGGTTGCAACTATTAAGGGGCACAAGCTTTGAGCTTTACCATCTGTGCCTCCAGGTCCTCTGCAGAACTGGCTAAAGAGCAAGCTTTTAAACAGGGAGGCAGAGGATGAAGTTCATCTGTGCAGGTGGACTGCTTAAAAATACTGTATTCATAACCAACAAAAGTATTGCCAATCCCTCGCTGTTCCTAAGCCATGTCCTTGGGACAGACCAGTGCTGCCTGGCAGAGAGCGTTGTCTCAGACAGTGGCAATGGAAGATGGTAAAGAGAGCGTGTGAGCCTGCCTGTGTTTTGTGGTCTTCTCCTTCATACTCCCCCAGCATCCAGGTTTTGGATGAATATTGGAGGATGTAGCCCTGACAGTTCCCTTTAGTATCTCTTTGTAGGTTCGTTGACTGAGAATTTGTCCCATCTGTTTAAAAATGTGATACTACTCTCTGCTTTTACAAACCTGTTTAGCAAAAAAAATTCCAGAAATTTACTACCAGCTGTGTAAAAACAAAATTTTGTATTTTACCTGTTTTAAAACTAGTTTTCTGCTGGGATTTGGTCTACTAATAGATTTGATAATCAACGCTTCGCAGCTCACTATGGCCACACCT
This sequence comes from Phaethon lepturus, assembly GCF_000687285.1. Classification (NCBI taxonomy): domain Eukaryota; kingdom Metazoa; phylum Chordata; class Aves; order Phaethontiformes; family Phaethontidae; genus Phaethon; species Phaethon lepturus. The sequence continues at coordinate 30,361 of NW_010522894.1, forward strand.
CAGGACTTTGTAAACATTGTCTGTATCTTTCTTTAGCCTTGTCCTTTCCAAACTGCAGTCCAGCCTTTCTGTTCTGTCTGCACATGGTGGCACTAAGCCCCTTGTTCATTTTAGATGTCCTTCTCTGTACCTTTTCTGATTTCCCTGTACGGGGTGTTGGCAGTGGGGGGCTGCAGGGCAGCCTCTGTGAGGGGAGGCCCCATGCCCCACACAGCAGGTTCCAGCTGGCTCCAACAGACCCACCAACAGGACACACTGAGCCCCTCAGCCAAGCTGGTGGTGCCTCTGGGAAAATATATTTCAGAAAAGGCAAAAAGTCAGGATGTAGAGAGGAGGAGGGGGAAAAAATTTTGAGAAACACCAAGGTCAGAGAAGGAGGAGGAGGAGTCACTCCATGGTGGTGGAGCAGGTGCTCCCTGCTGCCTGCAGAGGACTTGCGCTGGAGCAGATGCTGCTGACAGGGACGGCAGCCTGTGGAGAGCCCGTGCTGGAGCACAGAATAAGTGTGAGGAGGAAGGAGCGGGAGAGAGAAACCACCACATACTGACTGAAAACTCATCCTGCTCCTTGCACCACTCACCGCCTCTCCAAAGGGACTGAGCGTAACCTGCAGTGATAACGAGGGCAGAGGAGAGGAGCCTGGAGCGGAGGAGTGGGAAAGTGGGGAGGAAAAGTGTTTTTGCCAAGAATGTAAGTGTTTGTTTCTTTCTGTTTGTTTGTTTGTTTGTTTCCTAATACCTGAGTCAGTAATTAAATATCTTTGTATTAATCAACAATAAATCAAGTTAATTTTCCCCAAGTTGAATCTGTTTTGCCTGCAACGGTACTTGGTAGGTGATCTCAAACCACAAGCTCCCTTTTCCCCCCTGCCCTGTTTTCTCCCTGCCTGGTGCTGGGGGTTGAGTGAGTGGCTGGGTGGGAGTTTGGCTTCTGTCTGGGGTGAACCCACCATGCCTTCTTGAGAAGCAGAACCTAAATCCACTGACACTACTCAAGATGAGGGCACACAGTGGTTTCATGTGAGTTCAAATCCACCCAGTTCCATCTTATTCTCAGTACCCTTCCCAGCAGTGTTCCACAGCTGGTTAGTTTTTGTTTGTTCACGTTGGCTGCTGTAGCACAATACGCAGAGTTTCATCCCAATTTCAGAATGTGACGTTCCCAAGCCTCGCTCTGTTTTGCTTTGAGACTTAGTTCTTCAAAACAGGGATTTTCTCTATGTTTGAATCATGCTCAAATCCTAAGAGGGAATCTAGGTTCTACCACAACATCTCTCTATCCTTTGTGAGGGATAGGCAAGATTTCATCTCACATTTTTAATTATAGATGCAGGTGTGGAAATAAAAATCTAGATGCTCTAAATCACTGGCTACTTTGGGTATAAAAGGTATCTATTACACTTCTTGAGTAGCGTGTTTTCCTTGTGTCTGCTACCCAGGGTTGATACAGAAGCCGTTAATAAATGTTACTAGAAAATGTCCTGAACACCACTTCAGAAGTGCTTCATGTTTTGTGTTACCAAAACACAGCATATCCAGTGGAAAACATGCTATTCCATCTGAGATGTTCTTAAGAATACAGGATGAGTAGTTTCAAAAAGCAAATAAGAAACAATTTAATGTTCCTACCTAATGGTGTGTCAACCAAAATTGCATTGAACAGCTCAGTGGGGTTTGAGGCAATGCTGACTGCTTCCATTTGCTCAAAACTCCCCAGTGGATGGCACTTCGGAACAAGTTCGGCTATGGGCCGCTGATGTAATGTGCCAGTTATTAAAAGAATTATGTTGTCAATCATGTAGCTGTACCTGTATTTGAAATAAAAAGTAAAAGAAATTAACCTTAGCTTTATAATGAATTTTCCTTTGTAAAAATACAAACCCAAGATTTTTGAAAAATCAGTAATAATACTGAAGCCAGAAACAACCACAGTATTTGCAGGTTTGTATGCTCACTCTGTACCAATGTCTCATTTCTCAAAAACAAACAGAAGTTTTTAAATACCAGGTAGGTAACACAGAGTATTAATTTGAAACACATTAATCTGAAATTAATTTGAG
>NW_010522895.1:0-1193 GCF_000687285.1 Phaethon lepturus
GCTTTAGAGGCACAGAGAGAAAAAAAAAGTGCTGGAAAAACTTGAGGGCGAAGAGGGGTGAGCACAGTGCTTCGCCGACCTGCTGGGGAGGAGGAAGGTAGGTGTAAGCACGCGGAGAGGGAAGGACATGGCGAGGCTGGGCTGGAGGTGCCTGGAGAGAAAGGGAGGACACGCAGAGGACGAACAGAGCGGGGATGGCTCATGCGAAGCAGCTGAAGCAGCTCCCGAGGACCTCTGGGGCGTGAACCACATCCAAGCACAACACGAGCGCCCATCGCTCACGCGGAGGTGGTGAGCAGAGGTCTGCAGCTCTCCTGCCTGCACTGAGCGCGCCGGTGCCCGTCTGCCGGCGGCGGGGATGTCAAGATAACCCAGCTCGGTGCTTGGCGCTGGCGAGGTGGCCCAGCAAGGGTGTTGTCCTGGGGCCAACGCCAGCAAGCCTCGCTTACAGTGCGTATTCATTCAGGAATGAACCAAACTCCTGATAGCCCTGTCTACCAGGGCCTGATAAGAGAGGATCCCACGGGACAGCTTATTTGGAACGGTGGTGACCTTATTAAGCGGTTATTAATCATCTTGCCACACAACATCCCTGCCCTACCCGGTCATCAGACCGAGTACTCTGAAGAAGCAAGACCACGAGACCCTCGGCACCATGTGCTCCCACCCGAGAGGTTCGGCAGCGCTGCCTCCTCGGGGACAGCCTGGCTGGGATGAATCCAGCATCGAAGCAACAAAACCCTCCAAAAATCCACCCAAGCGAGGCCTCTATATATAGGCTCTGGCCCGGGCTAAGCCTCTTGCTTGACAAAATGACACCCGCAAACAAATAGCTCTGCTGCCTGGGTCAGTATCTGGGAAGCGGAGATGTTGGGATGCTGTCCCCATCCCAGCACCACTGCCAGCTAGGGGTTAAATCCTTGTATTTTGGGTAGTTTTTCTCTGTTTTCCCCAAAAAAGGGGCAATTAGCCTGACCAATGTGATGATTTCACTACACCTAAAGTGGACTGGCCCTGGGGATAAAGCAAGGCACTCGAAGGTGTCAGAGTGGTGGCAATGTGCCCTCGGTGTGTTTTCTGTCCTTTCTGTCCTTCCCCGTCCCTTCTGGAGGGGGAGGACGGGGCCAGGCAGGCTGCCGGCGCTGGGCAGGAGCAGGGGACCCACACCGAGCCCCGGGCCAGCAGCCTCCGGG
>NW_010522895.1:1324-5820 GCF_000687285.1 Phaethon lepturus
GCCCCACGTGCTCATCAAAGCCAGACACCGAGCTGGGGCTGGGGGTGACCCCAGCACGGGAGCGGGGTTCCCGGTGCAGGCTCAGCCCGCCTGAGCAGCATTTTAGCTGGAGCAGAGGCCGAGCCACGCTTTTCCCCATGCCTGTCATCACCAAAAGCCTTCCTCTCCCTCCACTCCTCCTCAGGAAACCACCGGTGATCTTGACATGGGAATAAAGGCTCCGGGAGTATCCAGCTTTTTTTGTTTGTGGCCAAGCAGCCAAATCCTGCAAGCCCGAGACGGCAAGCCTCAGCAATCAAAGCCACGAGTGACAGCCGACCCCGCTCAGGGCACAGCCCCAGCCCTCCCTCCTCTCCCTCCCGAGCTCGCCTGCTTTTCCCAAGCAGATTAGGAGCTGTTGAAGCGCGCAGGACCCCCGAGGTCAGAGACGCTGTCCTCCCGCACCAGAGGTTTGCTTGGGAACTCGCGGAGTTTCCTGCTCCTGGTGGGTCTGGAGATAAGCCCTGGTGTGCGGCCGGTGCTGGCGCTGGCAGGAGTCCACGGCCGCACACCGAAAATCCATCAGCGAAACCTCCGGAGCCCTGTCTCTGGTGTGTTTGTGCCCTGCAGTTGGGCACATCTCGTAAGGGACAAGAGACAACTGGGGAGCCCTCCCGCAGGCTCCTCGCCTGGATTCTCCAAGGTCTGATAGGAAGGCTGGGCTCCCTCCACCCCACGACGCCTAGGAGGGTTTCCCCACAGTGTCTGGTCCCGTGAGTTGGGTGACAACAATTTCTCCAAGCCCCTCTGCTGAATTCAGCTACACCCACCTCAAGAATTCCGCGAGCCATGTACACAACCTCAACTCCTTTGGCAACGAGGCCAAGGGATGAACTTTAAATAACAGTGAAGAATAACCAGCCAAGGATACATCTGCTCCATCATCCTCACACCTCACGTCTGCCTCCTCACCTTTGCTCTGAGCCACGCAGCCTGCAGACGGTGGGTGGCATCCCCACGGCAGCAGGGATGGTAGGAGCCCGTGGAGGAAGCCAACTAGCCAAGCACTCATTGGGGCATCAACTGAGGTGCTTTCGAGTTGGTTTGGTGTATCACCATCAGGTGCAGCTATTTTGGAGCAGCCTTGGATGTCACACTGGAGCCCCAGCTGTGCTCTGAAGGGCCCTTGCAAGCGTCCAGTAAAAACCATTTAACTTCCAGTTGGGAGGTGAGGACGATGCAGATGCTCAGCGACACGCTCACATCTGCATAGGGAAGATGTTCCCTACAATAGCCTCCATGGGTCTTTCTGCACCCTGGAGTTTTGCGCTTCACCAAGAACTTGCAGGGGCTAAATTAAGACCATCTAGAGAACAGAGCATGACCTTTGCCAGAGAGGATGTCTCAGATACTGAAAATTATTCCAACGGCTCACAAAAGGCAGGGATTTATCCACCTTTATGTAAAGTAGCTCTTCCAGCAGCCACGGAGGAAAAGCATACATGAAAAAGAACGGGGAGAAAAGGAATCGGCCTCTCACTTCCATTCTGCCACTGTCGCCGGGGAGTTTCAGCCCCATTAAGTCAGATTGTTCAAGCGCATCCCCGTATCCCAGCTGGGTGGGGAGCGTCTGCCAAAGAGAAGAGATGGGAGAGGCAGGACTCCGCACGACTCCCGTGCCAGGAGCAGAGGCAGGATCCTGGAGGAGGACATGAGCTCCGCAGGCACCCACGGGAGGAGCATATTGGTACAAACACAGCGGGGACTGGCTCAGGCTTCCAAAATCCCACGCCAGCAGAGCCAAGGTCTGCTGGCAGGAGCTCCAGGAGAACACCACGCTCGCGACAGCTCCGACGGTAAATCCAGGTGGAACAATTACACGACCTTGCTGCGTTTTCACCGTCCCCGTGCTCACGCCAACATCTGCTGGTTAGTCCCCCTTGGATGTGCCACTCACACGATAGCATCTCTTGCCCAGCTGAGCACCACTTCCCTTGCAGCGGTGTCAGAGCAATTGCTGGTACGAACACGCCTCGCCATCTCCAGATAGCCTTCAAAAAAATTACGTCCCTACACTCTTCCCTTGTGCCGCCCAGGAAGAAAAGCCGTTTGCTAGAGCCGCTCGATAAGACACAGAGAGAACGTTTAATCTGGCACAGGTACCTGAAGGACGAGGGGAGGGGGAAAGGGCTCGTGCCGCCCCGGCGCGGCGGCTTTGCGGATGCAGAGCTCCTCAAACTCCCATTTTAACGTCTCTCCATCTGACCCGAGCCGGGGAACGGCTGCCGCAAGAAGCAGCGGAGCAGGAGCAACCGGGCGCGTTGGCCGGGGCAGAGGCGAAGGGGCTGTGTTGGTGAACTTGGCTGCTTCTGTCCTCAAGGTAAAGCAGGATTTTTGGCCAAAACACGCTGTCGTCATGGCATCCTCTATCCTGCTCCCGGGCCAGCGGGGAGAACCTGCTCTATAATTTGGCGGTGAGTAATAAAAAGAAGCTTGAATTTGAGGTTTGGACAAGTTCATCACAAAAGGAAACACCTCTGCGAATTAGAGGTGCCTCCTGATTGCTGGCCCAAAACACGCTGTCGTCATGGCATCCTCTATCCTGCTCCCGGGCCAGCGGGGAGAACCTGCTCTATAATTTGGCGGTGAGTAATAAAAAGAAGCTTGAATTTGAGGTTTGGACAAGTTCATCACAAAAGGAAACACCTCTGCTCTCCCCACTCTGTTTTAGAAGAGACAAATAAAAATAGACTTGCCAGGAGAGCCGCAGGCAGGGCAGCGAGGGGGAGGAAGCCACGTGCCAGCTGCCGAGGCAGCCCGCAGCCTCCAGCTTGCATCTGTGCCCTCATCCTGTGCCACCCAGTTCCTTGATGTCCCACCTCGGGGCAGGTCAGAGCCCTGGTGAAATGTGGAAGAAAGGATGAGCATGCACACACACGTGCTCTTCTCAAGCAAGAGGAAAAAGTGGTTACCCCAGGCTGGGTAAAAGACACCTCCTTGTTTTCACTGGACCAGGAAGGAGACCGAGAGACAAATTCTCGCACCACAAGTTTCCACTTGCTTCTTCATGTGGTTGCTGGATGTTGCCCGTGGGACTCTGCGACCAGTTTGGTTTTGCACCCATGTCGTTGGAGGTGACGGCAGCCCTGGGTGCGCACCCCCAGGCGTACGGATGCTCATGCCAGTGGCATCCTGGTTCCTGCGAGTCGACACAAGTAGTGGGAGCTGTGGGCACCAAGAGCATCCCCCAGGTTTTGCAACCAGAGCAGGTATCTCTTTTTGCTGCAGGACTGGCACTGGGACGTACCCTGCCATATTGTGCTTTCTGTGCCAGTTAGCTGAAGCTCACATAAGCTGTTGAATCTTTGGTTTCATGCTCCTGAGCCCTTTAGCCTTCAGTGTCTCTTCAGCAATGGTCATGGCCCACCTCTCTGGCCCACCTCAAAGCACAGAGACATCTTCTGAGGATGTTTGGCACCTTTGCTCCTAAGATGTTTGTAGCATTTTCCACCTGATTCCAACCCTGGTGCCATCTCAAGGCCATCTCAGTCCAGAGTGCTCACGCTCACCACAGCTGTTGAGCAGAGGAGGGCAAGGCATGGTCATGAAAGCCTTGGCCAGGACAAGGTCCTTGCTGGCAAAGACCACCCCTTCCAAATCGGTGCCTTCGCGGGTGTTAAAACCCATTACATCTTTGTAGCCTACTCTTGTAGCCTTTATCTCATCTCAGACAGACCTAATTAGCGCTTTTAAGCTTCATCCCTAGGTCAGGTTCTCCCCTCATCCGTTTCTGTAGCTTCTTTTGGAGCTCTAGATGCACAAGTGGTCCCTGGCGTGCCGGGAGTTCCTCAGAGCCGTCTCTGAGTAACCACCGCGCCCAACACCGCAGCTCCACCAGCATCGCCCAGGGCGGTCCTTTTCCTCCTTGCCTTCACCCAGGCCCTGGAGAGTCTGGAAACACACCATGTCGCACACTGGTCCCCACTGGAGGGCTGGGGGCTTTGGTCCAAGCTGCAGGAGCTCCAAGGATGCAGCAGTCCCTCGAGCATCACCCATCACCCAGCGAACCCGCGGGAGGGGTCGGTGGCTGGGCGCTGTCCCCAGCCGGAGCACAGCACTCCAGCATCACTGCGGGGAACTGCCGAGGAACGTGCTGCTCCACAGGGTAAAGGCAGCTGGGATGGAGGAGGATAAAGCTAAAGCTTCGCCTTGCTGGGATATCAGCGTGCCGGCACTCATGTGACCCTCAGCTCAAGCTGGCTAGCAGTGCGGAAAACCTCAGGCCAAACGCATCCAGCAGCATCCCTTAGTATAGGTGGAGTTGTCCCCGTAAGGGGCCGTTTGGCAGCATCGCTGTCCCATGCCAGTTTGAGGGATTAAAACAAAAAGACCCTTTTGCTGGTCCAGAAGGTCCCCTGTGTTGGTTGCTTTATTCCTGGGGAAGGCGGTTAAATCGTGCTGGGGAACATCTACCCGCTGCTGCCGAAGGGCTGAGACGGGGTCCTGGCTAGGTGGGC
>NW_010522896.1:0-766 GCF_000687285.1 Phaethon lepturus
GGAAGAGGCAAGGCCGAGCCGGACTCCTTGGCTTTATCACTCCACACACCACCACAAGCCGCTCCCGTACCCGGTCCTGGCCGGGAGGTGGGCAAGAAAGCTGGGTACAGCAGGGGCCGGAGGCATGGGCAGGCTCTGGGGCACTCCATGGCTGTCTCCCACTCCAGGAGAAGAGTGGGAACCCTGCAGAGAGGGACAGAGGAACGCAGTCCCCCTCCCCGGGTGGCAGAGCAGCTGGCGAAAGGGCATACTTCATCGCCATCAGCCCCCGGGTGCCCCTGCACAGTTAGGACAGTGGCTGTAGGCACGCAGATTGAGGGGGGGGAATGACAGTGATGGCACCAAGATGTGCCACTGAAGTGGCTGGGGGTGGGGTGGGTGTTTGTCACCCCACCTTGGCGGCTGCGTCCCACCAGCCCTGGTCTTGCCCCCATCATCCTCCCCACAGACAAAACCACACGCTGGAAAAGCCAAACAAGGGAAAAGTGCCACGTGGCTTTGGGCAGGGGGGGCCAGGGCTGGGTAAGGGGCACAGGTCAAACAGCCACTTGCCAGAGGAACACCCCAGTGTGGGGCTGGGGACTCGGCTCCTCAGCTCAGGCACTGAGTAAGTTTCCCCCAGGCCTTCATGTTTGGGGGGAGAGGTCCTTCTGGCACCCCAAAGGAGATGAGGAGGCCATAACTGACCCCCTCCCAAAACCAGACAAGGGGGCACACCAGGACCCCTCCCTCCCAACAGGAATCACTCAGCTGTACTAAGGGGACA